>NC_046320.1:56319723-56619723 GCF_009819535.1 Lacerta agilis
GTTCTCTCCCTTTGCTACACAGAGATACCAGGAATTGAACTTGGGACCTCAGCATATACCACAGATGAGCCTCCCCAAACACATTCTTGACTTGGATTTCGTGGCGGTCTGATAATGAGGGATTTTGTGTTAACTGTCCCTTGTCGTAGTCAAATAACCTTATTTTAGGCTCACAAGAACAACACCCTTTATTTTTTCCAGGGATAGGGGGGAGCTATTGGAATGGTAAATTCCTGGAGACTAATGAAGACTCTGAGAAACTCTTTGAAGGCTTTGGGGGGGATTTCCAGCTGCTGAAGCTTTGTGAAATACAGAAATGACTTCAGAGGGTGATACATTTGCTCCCAAGGACCTTCTCCACTGAGCAGTGCCCATATTGCTCTCTGATGTACACCTCAGATAAGTGCAATGAGTTGGGCTAAGAGACAGCTAGCACACAGGTGGATCAAGACTCATAATGAGTCTAATTAGGAAAAGAGTTCATAACTGAGCCTATTATGCGGCAGAGATAGGAGCATTTCTTCACTGCAACCACTCTGTCTTTCTCAGGGTTATCCAGTCGAGATGTTCTCAGCGCTGCTTTGGCCCAGACCAAAGCCAAATTCACAATTTGGCCCCGACAATATTGCTTGCTTCCCATGGAGATGTCCAGAGCACCATCTGGTCCAATTTTATCGGATGCCTTTCCATCTTTAAGACCTGAGGACGAGGTGTTTGGCAAACCTGGCTGACCGCTTACAAGCTTGACCCTTGACCCTCTTGGCTTATTACATACAGCAGTGAGAGAATGTCCCAGCTGGACCCAAAAGGTTGTAAATGCCTGTCTGAGAGTCCAGGTGGTCCCCATTTCGTCAAAGAAAGCTGTAATAATAACCTGGGGGGTGGGAGGTACCTACCTGTACTCATTTTCCTGATCTAAATCACACAACTCTCAGCCAGTAGCTAACATTCCTTTCCCACGCAAGGTGCTTGAGCAAATAAGCTGCTGGACAAGTGATTTTCTAAATCCATTTCAACCGTGTTTCAGAGGCCAGGTTTTGGCATAGAAGTTGCTTTGGTCACCTCATGGGATGACCTTTGCCATAAGAGGGGCTGGAATAGTATGGCCCTATTAATTTTCCTGGACCGAGTGGCTTTCATTAGCATCAGACATGGTACTTTTCTAGATAGGCTGCCCCAGAGTGCTGTTGCAGTTAATGCTTTCCTGTGATTCAGCCAATGGCAGAGGTTTGTGTTGAGTAGTTTCTGCGCAACTTATTGGCATTATTGCTTTGGGATCCTGCAGGGTTCTGTTTCATCCATCATGTTGTTTAACATCTCTATGAAGCCACTCAAATACCAGTAATCACTCTCCATTTTTGCCTAAGTGAGAGTAGATTGGAGTTTTAATGCTTTTATGTTGTTAGTCACTTCAGAACATTATCCTGTCTGTGAAAAGCAGTTAATTAAAAAAGCATTATTGTGTCCTGCAATCTGGAAGGGAAATGAGGTGAACAGAAATGTGTTCCTTCTGTGTGCATGCTTGTGAAAAACAACAACAGAGTGCTGTATGAATTGGGGCGGGGGGGAAGAGTGGAGTTTTTTTCCTGTTTTACAAGTCTCCATTTGTTTTTCGACAAGAAACATACCTTCATGGCCCATAAACGTCTACATTCTCAGTTATTTGATTAGCTTTTAAATGGGGACAGTGCATTTTATCTTTATAATGCACTTCCGTTCAGACAGCGCCTTTGACACTCCCGAGAATGAAATAACAAATTTACTGAGTGCCATTTGGCCAGCCTCTGAGCAAACCCAGCATGACATTTGCAGATCCGTCTCTCTCAGACCAAGTAGAGCTTTATGGAGCAAAGCGACTGTCGTCCTAGAAGCAACCTAGCTGCACACAAGTGGGCGGTTTTCAAAAAGAGTAGTAGCCAGCTTCATTTGTCCCAGCTTCTGGTGCCATGATGCAACCCAGAGTCCCAAGGAGAAAGTAAACTATATACACTGTTGTTGTAAATTTCTTTTTCAGACTGGCTTCCAGAATCCTCTTTCTCCTTTTGTTTTGTTTATAAATTTGAATGTTCTAGTGCTCCTGCAGCAGGAGCCTTCACAGGAAAAGCAGCTGAACATTTCTATTTGAGGAAAATCTCTATGAGATTTATACCCTCGGAGTGGGAAAAGTCTTGCTGAACCTAAACAAATGCCGTTTGAAGGTAGCAGCATGTCTAGCACAGCTATTTTCTGGTGCACGGGTGGTTTCCTCGCCATCACTCCACCCTTCAGGAATGTATTGTACAAGCAAGGAGGGGAAGAAGCTCACTGCTAACCTGTGCAGACAATAACATGTGGAGGGCCACAACTCACATCACCCCCAGTCCTTGGGCTGATAGGAGAAGGTTCATACTTAATGGATGTGGATAAAGCAAAAGGGTATGAAGCTACAAGACCTTAAGATGAGCAATATGTAACAAAATATTTTATATATATATAAAAAATAGTTAATACCATGGTGGCTGTGAAATTAAATTTTGCTATGAGGAAAAGATGGACATCTTTCTCTCATTCCTTTAGTAAGCAACACAAAACAGCTTCAGACAGCTCCTGTGCACAACCATTTATCCAATCTGATGCAATCATTAGATTTGCTCTTTTAATTTAACAAACACAATTATCCTTAAGATTTATGTACTGTAATTGGATTTGCATGACATTGTATTTATTGGCCGCCACTGCAATCTTCTGTGATTAATCATGTTCACCATGGAAATAATTTCCTCTTTACAGAATAGCTGTAAGTGGCTACATTTTAAAATTGTTATTGTGCTGTGCACATGGGTATAATGAAGAAAAGTTAAAAGGGAAAAGAAAGAGAGGATTTTGCTTTTTATGGCAAAGAGATTTTCTGGAACAGATTTGCATGCGTGGAGGGCATTTTCAAATAGTATGACGCTTGTTAGAGGCAAGTCAAATATTATGAATTGTTGCTTTCCCCACACACTGGATTGCATCCAGTCACACTCAGAATACATAGAGCCACTAATGTGGCTAGTGTAGGTCCATTAATTTCAATGGGCCTACTCTGAGAATAACCTGGATAGATGCAACACACTTCTTTTCTGCCAATAAGAACTGTGCATTCAGATATAAAATAAGGATAGCTGTGTGACTTGAAAAATGACTCGCAAGCAACAGTGGTTCCCACATTAGTTTGTAGAACACATTAAATAGCATCAAAAGGCAGAGAGAACCGGGCCTTTTACAAGCAATGGGCCTTGCTTCTCAATTAACATGTGGTGGAATCTTAAGCCATGGAAGGAGGTAGGCTTATTGCCAGATTTGTATGGGAACTATGGTTTTGCATTGAGTGCCATGTGGAACCTCATTTTAATTCCTTTTCCAGCTGACTGGAAAAATAATGCCTCGGTAGTGCTAAGAGGCCCTAATGAGGAGGCCACCCTTCTCTTACTGTGTGGCATTGCAATCTGCTTTAAATAGCTTTCCTATTTATCCAAACACCTGAAAGCTGCAAAAGCCTTTTGGGGCTTTCCTTCTAACAGCATTCTATGTACTTGTTTTTGGAGGGCTAAAGCTCTTTACACAGCAAAACCCCCATAGCTTTTTTCAATGATAATTAATCAATGCATTAATTACAGACATGTCCCATCCTTTGGTGGGAGGAAACACACACACATTGACCACCCCTTCCATTTTATCCTCATGGATAGCCTGTGAGAGTGACTGGTCCACATCAGCTGGTGAGCTTTGTGGCCAAAAAGGAATTCAAGCAGGATTCCACACCTCCCACCAGCACTAGTCCAACCTGGAGATGCTGGGAAGTGAACCTGGGATCTTCTGTACACAAAGCAGATGTTTTCTACCACTGAGCCACAGCCCTTCTCTTAAAACAAGTGCAGGTTGCACATTACAGCAAATTCCTTGCTAGTTCCGAATGTTCCTTTCTGTCAAGGTAGCTTCTTAATATTCTTCCCTTTAGTATTTTAAATGTGTTCATATTTAGTAAACACACTTAATTGTCTAATCATTAGCATCATTAAGGTTTTCTGAATCATTCCACTCAGCACGTAGCATTTTAAAATAAATTGCATATGTTATTAATCTGGCTAGGGCAGTAGAACTACTCAAAATAGTCCACTACTCATGATGGGGCACAAAGATCTATCAAGACACATGCTATTGACATTCATTAAGTGACACTCCAACCGTTCATTCACCATTGCCCGGCCAAAGTACAGACACATTGTACTTCTGTAATGGTCAATAACTAAACTGACAATGTAGATTTTTGACTCTCCAGTGCTAGGCAAGAATGCAAGTGGACATTATCTCCACATTATTCAAAGCAGAATAAGAAAAGTCATCTTTGACTCAGATATGCTATCTACAAAGGTCGTATACCCAAGGGATAAAGTAAATGCAGACATTTAGGCTGAGTAAGAAGTCTAATATTGCCAAGCACACTTGATTTGTCCACTACAACCCAGGGCAGCAACCAAAATAACCACCAGTTCAGGAAAGCAGCTGTGTGTCCTTTGCAACCAATTAAACATGCACACGATCTGTAGAGCAGCAAATTGCCATCTTAGCCAACTGGCTCAGAAACTAATGGGATTTGACAGGCAAAGGGAAGGAACAACTCTGCCCTTAAGAAAAGTGCTTCTGACTCCTCCTTATTTATCTATTACATTTTTATTCCTCCAAGGAGGGGCAGCAAAGCTGGCTCCCCCACCCCAACTACCCAGCATAGTAAAGCAATTAAGAGTCATCTATGAAGTTCATTGGGGGATCTTCAGCCACTTCAGTCTGTGTCCCGGCCTAACCTACTTCACAGTTTTGATATAACCGTGTACACTAGCTACATCAAGTTTCAGAAGAAAAAGAAAAGAAAGAAGCTCAACAACTTTGGTCCGCCCCAGGGACGCACCGGCTGGGATTGCTATGCCATTGTCCACATGTGCTCAAAATCTCTCTCAGCTCAGGGTTCATGTCAAGCTAGCTGGCCAGCTATACCTTACTGACAACTTGGAACAAAGGAAGGAAGCCTGAAAATGTGAGGGGTTAGCAACAAGGGGTAACACAGGCATGAGGTCTCTTCATATGCTGTGGCATTGAACCAGCTTATTCAGTTTCATGCCTGTTTTAAATTTAGTTTTTATGCAAGGTTATTGTGGATATTGGATTGTGCCCAACAGCACACATATAGAAGGAAAGCCCCCCCCCAACAGATCTTTCCCTTCACTTCCTCCCACCTGCTATCCTCATAACTCCTTAAAAGCGTCTTCAAAGAATCAGGGGACCTACCAAATTTTGCAATATGTGTCATCTAGGACAGCGCTGGGAGAAGGAAATGGATTGAGAAGGAACGATGTTGTGCTCCTTTGGCACATGTTTCCTCTGCACAATTCTGGGCAATTCACCCCTGCCCCAAGTAGTATCGGGTGACATGGACCACAATGTTCTGCAGGCCCCCTCAACCATTAGGAGAGGCTTTCCTGGGGGCACAGAGGTCAGCGGAGAAAGATCCAGCACACAAGCTGCCTTCCACTCAATGCAATGTTGGATACAGCCCATTTGTTTTAAAACTTGTTGCTAGTTGCTTTGGGAATCTTTGATTAATGGGCGAGGAGGAAATCTTTTACATGAAGAAATAAGCAAAGAGGAATTTGAACTCGGGCCTCTCCAGTCCACGTTAATCACTGTATCACTTTATCAGCTGGCTTCCTAGGACTCATTTGTCATCAAATAGCAAAAAATATTATACAGTATTTACCTAGGTAACCGAAGATAACCCCCAACACTAAGGAAGTTGGGAGGCATACACAAATCATAATGAAATCTGGGGAATCTAAAGGAAAAGGGGTATGTGTATAAATAGAAGCCACACCAGCTAACGTTCTTTAAAGCTGAGATTTCTGGTCTGAACACTGACTTTTAACATTTCAGTACCAAGCAGGTGAGCTTAAAAAAAACACTGTATCCAAAAACTCTTGTCTGATAAACATACAGCTTGCTTTGCAAAGAAATACAGCTGAATGGCTTGGGCCTTCTCCAAGGCTAATTTATTGCACGTCTAAATATAAAGTAGGTTCCCTTGACAGAGAACTGTGTAATGTCTACAAGACAAAAACCAGCACACACTGTTAGCTAGACAGACAGGGCAATGGACAGAAATGACTATTCAGTGCCTTACTGGCTGCCTGCCATTCTGCAAATGGCACAATTATGAAATATTTGAGAACATGACTTTTCATAAGATTAAATTTGGAGTTAGTTGTTTGTGATAAACACGCAATACTGACCATAACTCACCTTGGATACCAAGACCATAGCATGCAACATTAAACTGCACATCTTTTGCAAGCACGAAAAAGGTTAGGTTCTAAAAATAGGCAATGCACAGCTTAGCCTAGGTCTCCAAACTTTCTGGGACCCATGGATATTTTGGGGAGCAGAAAAACTGGCAGTGCTCAGAAGCCTCTCCCCTCCCCACCCGCCAAACAGGCAAAACACCTACAAAAAAGGACAAAAAATGCAATCAACCCCCTCAGCCAAACAATCCCCCTCCAGAAAGCGAACAAACAAACAAAAAACTATTCTCAATTAACAACCAATAAAAATTTAGTGAGGCAGGGGACCTTGGCAGATGCCAAGTTTATACCACAATGCCCATGCACAGGCATGTTGCATTTTTCAACTTTCAAATTCAAAAAATGAGGGGTGCTAACATCTTGTAACATGACCTTGGAATTCAAGAGATATTTTCCTTAAATTAATATAATATAATTTAGTTTTGCTTGGTAGGCAAAATGTGTGTAAAATTGCACAGAAACCATTACAATGATTGCCAAGCACTTGCAGTTATATTACATATTAATATTATTTTCCTTCTTTATTATTATTTAGCATTGCCAGACATTTTCAGAAGGTAAAATTAAAATTATTTGAATTTACGTAAGCTGTTTATGTGCTTCTGCATCAAATGCAGACTTACCAGGCTAAATGTTGTCCAATCACAAATATAACAGATTTGAAACAAAACAGAAAATTCTTTCCAGTAGCACCTTAGAGACCAACTGAGTTTGTTCTTGGTATGAGCTTTCGTGTGCATGCACACTTCTTCAGATAGTGTGCATGCACACGAAAGCTCATACCAAGAACAAACTCAGTTGGTCTCTAAGGTGCTACTGGAAAGAATTTTCTATTTTGTTTCGACTATGGCAGACCAACACGGCTACCCACCTGTAACTATAACAGATTTGAATTCGTCACACCCAAAAACGTATTTTTAACTCCCAAGTTGGGGGTTCCAGGCTTGGGCTGCATCTTATTGCATCTTATCCCCACCACCACCACCCCCAAACCAGCATTATGTCGTCGTCGTCCCCCCAATGGAGCCCGTGCTCTAGAAATTGTTTAAGAGAACTTTTTTTTTTTTTGACAGGTTGGACACAGATTAATCTTTACAGTGCCTGTGTTTGAACATCAAGCCAAGCATTGGCCATGAAAAAAAGTTCCCATTCCATGATTTAACACATCACCCAAATAAATCCCACAGAATTACAGGGAAGAAACCACAACATGCTCCAGAGTAAGTAGCTTCTTAGGAGACAGAATGCTAAGATGTCAAATAGCATTAAGACACAACCCTGCATTTCAACACCATCCCATCAGATGGACAGATATAGCACTAGAGAACTGCTGTATATAAGTAGACCCAACAAGCTCCACCCTAGCAGTGGCAGAGAGTGGCTATTCAATTTCTACTTGGAGAAATGAAAACTGCTTTTTTCATGTGTGGGATGTGAGCACTACAGAAAGAAACACAGTGCATTTTGAGCATTGCTGAAATGCCTTGAATTTCACTGTGGTATGTGCCTAAAAAGTTGCAGTGACAATAATCCTAAAGTGCATAGCCCTCCTGGACATCTTTTGAGACTATTCAAAAGAGGGCACCACATCCAGCTTTTTTTCTTTGGAAGGGGGACATACCGATATTTTGAAACAAATAACCAGTCTAAACTTAGCATTGTGATGCTGATTGTTTTGGAAATCGTTTGCAGAAGCAGTTCTGAAGGAAAGGCTTCGGCTTTGTTTATGTGTTTTAATCCACATTTCTCTACTCCATCCCAAGCTGCTGACAGGAAGAGTCCATGTTTTGCTTAACCTCGAATTACTCCCACATAAATAGTGAAAAGGGAACAAGAAAGGGGGGGGGGGACAGGCGGTGGCAAGCAGGGTGGCTTTTCCTTATTTTACAAGATTAACATCCCCGTGCAGATAAGGAGCACATTTTAATCCCTACTTCCTTACTACTCATTTTCCTTCACAGAAGAAGGGGGGGGGGACCTTTCCACTTCTGCAGTATATATCAGTGTCAGCAGCTCTTATACAACAGGGGTAAACACTGCACTTTTATGGAAAATGCATCCAACTAACAGGCTGTTGCTTCGCAGGGCCTATTCATATGTATTCAAAATCCCTTTCTGCTGGGCATGACCAATCATGAGATTCCCAACAAAGATAGAATATTTTTTATGTGTGCCACAACAGCTGCTAGGATTTTAATAGCTAAAAACTGGAAAACTGAAGAGCTACCAACAGTTGAAGAATGGCAGATGAAGTTGATTAAATATATGGAACTCTCAGAACTGACCGCGAAACTCCGAGACCAGAGGGAGGAGAAGGTGCAAGAAGATTGGAAGAAATTTAAAGAATATTTGAAACGACATGAAAAGATAGACATTTTAAATTGAAATCAGTGGATATTATAGGCGATAGCGATAAAATGTTAGTTTAAAATAGGATGTAAGTAGGTAGAATTGTGATTTTGTGTATTTTTGTTAAGAATAAGATTTGATATAAGATGGTAGATTAAGGATTAAGATAAATTGTGAAAGAAGAATTTAAAGTGGTTATAAAGTTACTACAGTATATTTGAAATGAACGCAGAAGAGAGGATGTGAGGAAGTCCCCCAAGTAAGGTTATAAATAAGATTAGAATAGTTAAATAGATGTATGATTGTGAGGTTTTGTTTTTGTTTTTTAGTTGTGTTGTTGTGTATTGTATTTTGTTGTGTATTTTGTACTTGTATGTATTTTTTGTATTTTTTTTAAATACCAATAAATTCTTATTAAAAAAAACAAAATCCCATAGATGGAACCACAGAAAGAGTGATTAACACTATCTTGTAGGAATAATTATTTTCAAGCCCCTGAAAGAAGTGAAAATCTTTTACATACTACAAGCTACCTTGATAATACTATTTCTAACTTTTAAAAAATAAAATAAACTGTGATCACAACTACTTTATTTTTATTTTACCGGTAGTACATTTAGATCCCACATTTCTTTGAATGCAAAACTCAAGGCGGCAAACTCAATGTAAATCACAACGGTTTGTGTTCTTGTTGATTATAAATTGATTCTGCTTCCATGTTCCAAGTTTTTAGAAGGAACTGCCAGTGCCGTCAAAGGGATCGGCCGCCCTGGCACGAGGATCCCTCGGCGCCCCCGGTGGGCCGCCTCTCTGCCCACCTCCCTCCCGCGCTGGCCGCCCCTCGGGAGGGGGGGTGGGCAAGCGGGAGATGAGGGGCGTGGCGCTGCAAGCCGGCCACCCTCCGGAGCCCCAGCTGGAGCGCTGGGAAGGGCGCGCAAAGCTCCGTGCCGCTCCAGCGCCACGCCCCTCATCCCCCACTCGCCCACCTCCCTCCCGCGCTGGCCACCCCTCGGGGGATGAGGGGCGTGGCGCTGGAGCGGCGCGGGGCTTTGCGCACCCTTCCCAGCACTCCAGCTGCGTCTCCGGAGGGCAGCCGGCTTGAAGCTTGCTTGCCGGCACGTGAGCGCCCGCCCGCCCATGGGGGCAGGCGCGGGTTGAGGAGGGGGCGCCTGGTATGCCGGCGGGCTCGCGGGGGCGCCCCTGGTGGGCCTGGCGCCCTGGTGCACCGCACCACCCAGCCCCTATGATGAGGCGGCCCTGGGAACTGCAACTTCTTTCTTTCTCTTTCTTTCTTAGCAAGAGTTGGGAGCTTGACGGTAGGGAAGGATAGAGAAGTTAGATACAGATGGGCAGCAAAAGCCAAGGCTGGGCAATACTAACCACAGGGAAGGATGTACTCAGGCAACAGTTCGACCACAAGTTTGGGTCTTTCGCTGACAGTCTGTCCCTGAATAAATCCAGTCTTTTCTCGTTTCATTTATTCACTTCTCCTGAGTTGAGGGGAATGCACCAGCCGGGAGCCTGCCCTCATTCTGTCTGTGAGTACAATCCTGGATTGAAATATTCCACTCAGATGCCTCAAAACACAGCACTTGGCTCCTTGGTCAATGGTAAGAACATACGAACAATCCTACTGCATCAAGCCAAAGGCCCATCTAGCCCATCATCCTGTTCCCGCAGTGGGAGCCCAGATGCCTATGCAAAGATCACAAGTAGGACCCGAGTGTAACAGCGCTCTTGCAACTTATGATTCCCAGCAATGGGCATTCAGAAGCAGGTTGTCTCCAACAGTGGAGGTAGTCATGGTCAACAAAAATTCTGATGATTTCTAAGATTTATTCAGGAGGTACCCTCGCCATCTTCAAACTTTTCTCCACAGTTACGAAGTCACGCCGGTAAAAAAAGAAATACACCCTTTTATAAATAAGGCATCTGGAATCCTCAAGATGCTAAACAGTTAGATACAAATCAGATTTATCCATGTTTGCAGCCACCTTAAGGACTGCAAAACCTAAAAAAGTAGTGCCAAACAGAATACAGCTGGGTGACAGTAGCTGTACTGTCCAAGGACATTTATTAATTAAGGAGACTACAGTGAGAGGATTCCCCCCCACACACACACACACCTTCTCCTTTGTTGCATTTGTTTAACAAGGTCACCCACTGATGACAATACATCTGAAACCAGTGACAGTTTTTAACACACACATACACACACACACACGTAAATCTTGAAGGCTGACATGCCAGAAGTGAAAGGCAAATCTTGTTGTTTTCACTAATAGCCTTGTAAAGGCAAACCGCTGTCCCGTTTGTACCACATCTTTAATTAGCTCCTTAAAAACCCTTTTAAGTATCGAACACAGGACTTTAAAAGCTCAGCCACAAATCCAGAGTGCACATTCACCCAAACACATGGCTAAGGTGCACACTTCCATTAGAAGTAAAAGTATAGTAACTGGAGAACATTTTTGAAAGCACCGTGGCGGTAATTCTCTTCTCAAAACAGTATTCACAAACAGATTTTATTGTGGGGGCAGAGAGGGTGAGATGACAGCGCTCATCAGCAACCTAAACTGGTGATTGTGGGAGCTCCGCACCTCAAATTACCAATGAGCACAACGGGGAAGAGGAGAATGCATTAATAAAACATTGAAAACAATGAATCAATACTGCAATGTTAGAGTTTCACCTAAATAATATCTGATTAGGCAGAAGTGGGTTCTGCTAACAAAGGGAAATAAAACAACTTGTTTCGGTTTTACATTCTAGATGGGGAGATGTGCATATAAGTTATTTTATACACCATTCTTTGGAGGGGGGAATCCTTCTAAAATTGTGTTTAAAACCATTTGAAACCTCAAATAGTTGTGATTCAGGACAACCTGCTTGCCGCCGCCACCGCCGCCACCACCACCCAGAATTACTCCCCCCTCCACATATTTGCATGGCCCTAGTTTCTGAAAGCTATTTGAGGCAGTCTCTAATGCAGTCTGTAACAAGGACAAAGCTATCTACCAGGGATGCAGAGACTGTGCAGATTAAACGAAAGAGCATCTTCTTGTTGGGCAATTCCATGACTAAGAGAGTTGAAGCAGCTACTCAAGAATGAATGTTTAAAAGAGCTGGGCAATGGCTGAAGGCAGGTGGTGAGGCAGACACCTTGGGCTCATCCATACTGCCAGGTCCAGGCAGCATGCTTTAACAAGGGGCACATCCACACAGCCTAGAAAACATGGGACAAGCAGAAAACTGTGTGGGTGTGCCCCTTTTTCAAGTGAAGCATGATGCCTGGGCCTGGCAGCAGTGGTAAGCTAAGCTGCAGCAACATCCTCCTCCCATAGGCAGCCAAGATGGGCATGAGATGGGGCAAGGCGGTGGTGGAGAGGCTGGGGACACCTGCACAGGTGGTGGCCATGCAATGAGTACATATTTGCGGGACAACCAGCAACAACGTGGACTTCCCTTGACTTCCGCACCACCTCTCCTAGCCATCCCAGTGACTGGCAGTGCTATTGGCACTGGGGGGATGCCATTGCAACTCCACCTTCCTTCACACGTCACTCCTGGGGGCTGGCGGGTGCCTGGTGGGGATACTGCCCAGAAGAAAGAACACTTTGCATGCTATCTAGAGTTCCATGGAGGGATATATAAAGCTAATAAATCCATCTGTCACCCCTACGGGCCATGCAAAGAAGGTGGAATCCAATTCTTGCTAGTCAGTCATCAGCCACTGCCAGCTGTATTCACAGAAGAACTGTTCACAGAAGAACTGTTCCAAAACCGCCAAAACAACAAGCAGCTTCTGGAAAGAAACAGGCTCTTGCTTAGGGTACCCTTTTTGCAAATGAAACACAGCTAGCTAGGTAAAATATCAGGTATCTCAACAGTGCTTTGATGGGCTAAATCAAGCAGAAGAGGTGAAATATTGATGAAAATTAAATCTGCAAGGAGAATTCCTTTAAGCTTAAGAGAGAGAAATGTGTGGTGAGTTTTCTTTCTTAATAGACAAAAACAAAACCCCACCCCCACCCACTTTCCCTCACACTGAGACAGGTCTGATTAAAACGGAGATATTCACACATGTCTTTAAGTTGCTTTTGTTTCATGTAACCAGCTAAGACTTTAGTCCCTCGTACATTTCAGAGGCTAGTCACTGGTACTAATCCTGATTAGTGCCATAAACTATACCCACCAATGAAACTCCCTGGGTAAGCTTCTTTCCCAACAACACAGCATCTCAGAATGCAGCCCACTGCAGAAAATAATGAGGTAACAAAACAAAACAAAACAAAACAAAACAAAACAAAACAAAACAAAACAAAACAAAAACAACTAGGAATTAAATTCAAGGAAGTATAAAGAGTAGGTAGATCTTTAACCACAGCAGCACACTTGGAAGGTCTTTCATGCTACTGATTTTCTTGTGTTGTGCTGACAACCAAAGCTCCTCTTTTGAGAAGTGTCTCCGTGAGTGGAGATATGCAAAACATATTGCCGCTTTAGTCTTCTAAGCATTTCCCCCCACAGGGCATTCAATAACTGCCAAATACAGGAATGAGTTATCACAGTGATAGCTGTTTTCTCCCTCTAAAGAGAAGTGCTTAGGCGGGATTCAAGTGTAACTCCCATTCATTTCGAGCGACACATCAACATTACAAAAAGCAACATATTTATTCAACTTTTTTGGACCGGCAACTTTTTTTTTTTGGCCACCTCATGAGAAGAGAAGACTCCCTAGAAAAGACCCAGATGTTGGGAAAGATGGAGGGCACAAGGAGAAGGGGACGACAGAGGATGAGATGGTTGGACAGTGTTCTCGAAGCCACTAACAGGAGTTTGGGCAAACTGTGGGAGGCAGTGAAAGATAGGCGTGCCTGGCTCTGGTCCATGGGGTCACGAAGAGTCGGACACGACTGAACGACTGAACAGCAACAACTTAGCTAGAGACATGTGTCCAATAAAATGCACAGGTTAAAATGTATCACTTTGACGCAGTCACTTAATACAATCCATACTAACCAATTAAATAAATATGTAGACGTAATAAACTTGTCAAATTTTGCTGAGCAGTTAAAATGCAACAATTTGGGGTTATTAGATTGCAGATTTAGAGCCAGGGACTTGTTAGCCTGATTTTTATTTTTTTGTACAGTGCCAACTTATATTAGTTGCTTTATAAACAATAAATATAATCGTTAATAAATATAGACGGCTTCATCTTATGGCCGGAAAAATGCATTATTACCAGTTTGGAAGATGGCTTGGAATATTACACCTTTTCCACAACGTAAATGGGAGGGAGGGAGGGAGAGAGAGATGAAAAAGGATGCCAAGTTTGTGTCATTTCTCCCTTGGGAAAAATCACAGAAGATATAAAATTTCAAGCATCTGTAATACTGAGCACAAGTTGTGTTTACTGAAATTTCTAGCAGGAAATTAACAGGAATGCCAAGGAATGGATGTAGTGTAAAACCTTGGTGCAACTGTCCTCAAGTCAGTACCTACAATCCTCTTTTTTTCAGAGGAACACCACTGCAGCTATCACAGTATTAAACACACACACCCACACCCCTGGTTCACATGTCACAGGAAGCCAAATTATGGCTTACTGGCACCGCATATGTGTGCAGGCTCTTGGAGAGGAAGACACAGTTGCTTTCCTCTTCCCTGGTCTCATTTACTCCAAACCTAGCATGTTTTCCAAACTTTTGACTTGTGGTTAAGCACTCTCCTCAGTCATCATGAGCTATAATCAAGAAGAAACCACCTTGGAGTAAAAAAAAAAGACCCAGGAAGAGCAAAGCGGCTAATTGTTCTTTAGAAGCCCACACATCCACACGGTCCTCATAAACCATAGTTTGGTTTACTGTGACATGAGAACCAGGTCACAGTCATGACTCTTTGTTAACAACTGTGCCTACACTTGCTGCAGAGGGAAGTGAGGGACAGGTGCGGCTTGTCAACCTGGGAAAAGGAAAACTAAATATTCGCTGCCTTGCAGGACATCTTCGGGGGGGGGGCTAAGGAGTAAACTCTACACAAATCTGGACCGAAGTCCCTATGATGGTTGGAGGGAGTCTTGTACAGTATTTCTTTTTCCGGAAACTCCTGCAGTTAAGGCAGTGCCAAACGTATTGTTCTGCTTTCCTTTGGCCAACATCAGCAAGGCCAGGGGTGGTGGGTCTTGTCGTCTGGGCAGCCCAGGACCTCCAGACACACTGCCCAGGGCTTGCGCTCCACAGAGGTCACTTCACACACTGTGATTCACCTCTGGAGGCACACTCCATTGTCTCCTGAGGCAGACAGGTGGCAACTGTCCTTAACCATTGTAACTTCCACTACATTTTTTCCCATATGGTGCCCAACATCATTTTATTCTGGAAAAGTTTTATTGAAGAACATGACAGAAGACTATGACACATTGTCTGTTCCTCATACCGTACACATTCATGTACACACCCTCTTATGGACAGTTGCGTAGAAATATACAGCTAGTCCAGAAGTTACAAAGTGGTGGAATTATGTTGGACACACAGATCTCACCCATTACCCATAAACTGACCCATCATCCATAAACCAATCATTCTACTCTTTTCTCTGTGTTCTCTGGGTTTTCTTCTTTCCAGCTGTCACTCTGCATACCATGGCTAATGAGCCTGTTAAGTTCCCACTGGGCTTGTTTTTAGACATTTTGTCTCACTGTTGTTCTTGTTTTGTTGTTGTTTAAAAAAGAGTTTCCTGTATTTTTGCCAACCTTGGGACTACCCCAAACATGCTGGAAAAAATACTTCTTTGTTGCATCTTAGTGGCCCCATTTTGCCCACATTCCTTGTGGCTTCCAAATCTGTGAGATTTCTACTACAAAGAGCAATACCCTGCAACACAGTTCCTATTGCATAATATCTAGTCATATTTCTTGACACCCTCAAACAATCCTAGAAAAAAATCAGCTGAGGCATGAACTCACAGAACATTTCTGCCTAACCTATGCCAAACATAATGGTGTTATAATTTCTCACGCTGTGGTACTATTCTTTTGTTAAGTAATACCAAAGGAGGTGTTATGATTTTGTTTGTTTGTTTGTTTGTTTTGCTGACTGATATGGATGCTGCAGACCACTACAATTCATAAGTCATTTTAGCTCTATCTTTGTTAAAATGAAATTTGTTCTTCACAGGTCAAAACTCTGATTTACATGACTATGATAAATCATGTGATATAATTTTAATATGCTATATATAATTTTAATATAATTTTTTATCCTATCTTCTGTTTGCAATCCCTCCCAGTTAGTATCATTTATAAATCAGAACAGCATACAGTACTCTTCATTTCCTTGTTAATCTAGGCACACTGAATGCAGGATAGACCCATCCACAATCTCTACCCTGCTGGTCAATGTCTTATTAGAGCACCTTGGCTCTGGTGTTCAGATCCATTATCTACCTGACTTATATGTAGCTCCTTACTACTCACACCTGCCCAACACGCTCAGCTGCCCACTTGTTGTTGTTGTTTAGTTGTGTCCGACTCTTCGTCACCCCATGGACCAGATCATGCCAGGCTCCTTCATGGATCACTGCCTTGTCATGGAGGAGGGGCTTGAATAACTCAGAGAAGCTATGAGTTATGCCGTACAGGGCTACCCAAGACGGACTGGTCATTGTGGAGAGTTTGGACTAAACATGATCCACCTGGAGCAGAAACGAGCAAGCCACTCCGGTATCCCTGCCAAGAAAACTCCATGGACAAAAACAACAGGCCCAGTTGTTACCACTGCTTTAAATCAAACAAATATCGTGGGGAAGAGGGTGCATACCAAGAGTAGGAAGGTCCAGTAATCACAGATTTACAATTTCTCACCTACTGCTGTCCTTAATCTATGGGTGTACCGGATTTCAACTTTCCACCTGGTTTGAGAATACCTAAACTGGTGCCCCTTCCAGATGCTGGCTCCAACTCCCAGCCCCAGCCAACACTATGAATGGTGAGGGATTATGGGAGTTGTAGTTCAAAACATCTAGAAGGAATCATATTACTGACCTCTGATCTATTTTTTTTTCCAGAAAACAACAATGGCCCAATGTGGACATCACACTAAGCTTTCAGTTCTGACATAATGAGAGATGGACACAAGATAAATGAAGCTGCATGTAGCTCCTTTCCAGTTCCTTTGCTCCTCCCTTCATATGAGCAATGAAACTATGGTCCATGGGCCACAAGCAGTCCATGGGGGTTGTTTAACCGGCCCACAAGCCACCCCTAAACTGAGTTGCCAGCTTGGCAAGTCTCCATGCGCTGTGCTAAACCGGCGCGGCGCGGCGCGGCGCGGGGACTCGCTTCCGCGGTGCCGGAAATCATGTCTGCATAGATGCAGGCACCGGAAATCCTGTCTGCGCAGGCGCCAGAAATCGCAGTCACGCGCACTCACACATGTGCGCGATCCGGCCCACGGAGGGATCTCTGCTGGAGTGAACTAGCCCAAGCAAGGTAAACCTTGCCGACCCCTGGTCTATAATCATAGGAACAAACCTCAGCTACAGATCATGGTTAAGAAGGTTGGATCTAAACCAGTGGTCAGCAAACTTTTTCCGCAGGGTGTTGGTCCACTGTCCCTCAGACCTTGGTGGGGCTCCCCCCCCCCAGGAGCCAACATGTTCACATGATCACAGTAGTAATCCATAGAGTTCTCTGGGAAGAAGGATTGATTGTTAAACCATTATGGGAATTGTAGCTCTGCGAGAATACAGAGTCTCCTGAAAGCTCCCTGCCCCATAACGAACTACAGTTCCCAGGATTCTTTGAGAGAAGCCATCACTGCTTCAAATGTATAGTCCAAATGAAGCCAGTGATCTGTAAACTATGCTGGTAGGTTCATTGTCGCTACCCCCACCAATGGTTTCCTACTGTAGTAGAAGGGACACCTCTTCTACTTTTGATCTGGAAATACCTTGAGGTATCTTTTTAGTCTCTGTGTGAAAATAAGTATAAATATCATAATTTTAAGTGAAGTAAGATAGATTTATCTTTGCCTATGTATGCAGCGAATCTCAAGGTTCTGTGTAGCTAACAAATGCTCCTATCTGCAAAGGAAAAAGCAAGGAGGAGGATTGTGTATGTGAATGGACAAATATTGAGACACTGAATTAGTTCTCCTGATTTGACTTTGGATGCCTTCATATTTATTTTACTTTTTCTCATGTTTCCCATTTGGAATAGCCTAATAAGACAACAAAATTCCATTTCGTTGGGTTGAGAGATTGTCACTGTTTGCCTTTCAGCTGTCCACTGCAGGTTTCCTGCATAAATGTTTCCACGCCCTTACAGATGTTCATATCTTAGTACAGATCTGTTTCCCTTGAGGGTCAGCCAAACCATTAAGAATCTGTGTTTTAAGGTGGGAGGAGCTGCCCAGCATCTGGCAATGGAATATAATCTATATATTCAAAATCTGTTTAAGGCTTCTTTAATTTTTCCAAAGCCGCTCCTTCAACTTCCTCAGTAATATTGGAACGTTTTCTTCCTAATGGGTCCTCCGAGATTAAAAATGAGCACCTGTGCTTGTACAATCGTATTTTCACACAGAATGCGATCTGCAGCACTATGCTTACTTGGAAACAAGTTTTTTGCAATGGAGCTTCCTTCCCAGAAAATGCTCTGGGATGTTAAAAGGAGTGGAACAAAGAATAATGGAAAATTAATGTCTCTCAAACTAGCAGCACATCTTACGGAACAGCACAAAAGATAGCCAGCCGCAAATGACTCCAGCACAACAGTATACATATTTCCAAAATTCTGGAAACCCATGAAGTAGATTTAGAGCACATTCCTATATTCAGTGTCTGCTGACAATAGGGTCTGATGGAAGCCATGAAACACCAACAGATTGCCATGAACACTTCTGCCACCAAAACACACACACCAGCAAAGATATAGTGGCAAAACAGGTGAATTTGGGTGTGCCCATGCGTCTTATAGGAGTGACACAGGAGACACAAAATCCTATAAACCTTGAGTGATATTCAACTAAGTTTTATTAAGAGTGGACTCAATTTAACTGGTGGACCTAACTTACGTTTATTAAATTTAATGGGTCTACTTAGCTGCATGTTACCCCTTCAATTCACAATCAGAGTTTAATAAGAATAATTTTTGTTTTTTAATACCCCGCCCTGCAATCTGGACAGCTTACAGCATATCTAAAAACATACATCAAGTATTTAAAACCTCCCATTCCAGGGCTGACTTCAGGTGTCTCGTGTCATTTTTTTTATCTCCTTGACATCTGAAGAGAGGGTGTTCCACAGGGAGGGCACCACTACTGAGAAGGCCCTCTGCCTGGTTCCCTGTAACTTTGCCACTCGCAGTGAGGGAACCGCCAGAAGGCCCTCAGAGGAGGACCTCAGTGCCCATGCTGAGTGATGGGGGTAGAGATGCTGCTTCAGGTATACTGTCAAGGTCGTTTAGGGCTTTAAAGGTCAGCACCAACACTTTGAATTGTGCTCAGAAACGTACTGGGAGCCAATGTGGATCTCTCAGGACCGGTGTTATGTGGTCCTGGCGGCCACTCCCAGTCACCAGTCTAGCTGCAGCATCCCGGATTAGCTGTAGTTTCTGGGTCACCTTTCAAGGTAGCCCCACATAGAGCGCATTGAAGCAGTCCAAGCAGGAGATAACCAAGCCATGCACTATTCTGGCGAGACACTCTGCAGGCAGGTAGGGTCTCAGCCCACATACCAGATGGAGCTGGTACATACCGTAGCTGCCCTGGACACAGAATTGACCTGCGCCTCCATGGACAGCTGTGAGTCCAAAATGACTCCCAGGCTGCGCACCTGGTCTTTCAGGGGCACAGTTACCCCATTCAGGACCAGGGAGTCCCCAATACCCACCTGCCCGTCCCCCCAAAACAGTACTTCTGTTTCAGCTTCAATCTGTTGGCCACCATCCATCTGCCAACCACCTTCACCGCCCTCACTGCATCCGATTTGAAGGAGAGGTAGAGCTGGGAATCATCTGCATACACACACACAGAAGCCTACCAATTTGTTCTCTAACCTATGAGAGGAAAAAACCATACATCTTTGAGAAAAGTTGTTGTTGTTTTTTAAACCCCATCAACCACACATCAATTTATTTGTATCAAAGGACTGCCCCTTCCAGTTCTTAAACTTTATGGCCAGGGTTTGGAACTTCAGTCCCAAGGGCCAAATGTGGCCCTCAGGCCACCCATAATTATTATAATTATTATTATTATTTATTTGTACCCCGCCCATCTGGCTGGGTCTCCCCAGCTACTCTGGGCAGCTTCCAACAAATATTAAAATACATTAAAATATCACAGATTAAAAACTTCCCTAAACAGGGCTGCCTTCAGCTATTTTCTGAATGTCAGGTAGTTGTTTATCTCCTTGAGCTCTGATGGGAGAGCATTCCACAGGGCGGGCGCCACTACCAAGAAGGCCCTCTGCCTGGTTCCCTGTAGCTTTGCTTCTCGCAGTGAAGGAACCACCAGAAGGCCTTCGGCACTGGATCTCAGTGTCCGGGCTGAACGATGGGGGTGGAGACGCTCCTTCAGGTATACAGGACCTCCTACAGGCCATTTCCTCCTTGAACATTCTTGCCTGGTGATTCTCCAGTGGTTCTGGCTTCATCTCCAGGGACAGCTGAAGAAGGTAGCATTAGATTAGTGTTCCTCAGCTCCCTGACTTTTGAACTTTGTGTTGCCTAACAACACTATTGTATCTTGTGCTATTTAACATCCATATGAAGTCAATGTGAGTGGTCAGTAGGAGATCTTCAATGAAGTGTCATCAGGGCACTGATGAAACCCAACTTTTTTTCTTGATAGCATCTGAATCAGGGATGGGTGAGCAGGCCCTGATGTCCAGATGCAGTGGTGGACTTTGAGGGCTAACAACTGGGTCAGAATCCTGGCAAGTCAGAGGTGGGTGATTCCCAGGTTGAGAAGTCAGTAAAGGAGGTCCCAGTCTCCCTGAATGAGTAGGTGTGTAGTTTGTGGGTGCTCCTTGATCCCTTTTATATCTATGCATGTGTTTAGGTTTTTCTTCTGTTTTGGTTTTCTACTAGTTTTAAGATTATAAATATAATAAGCGCAATAAGTAAATAAATAATAGATCTAGCCCTGTTACTGGGGGTGTAAGTCTCCTCAGTAGCTAAGAATGTATTTTCTGAATCGGGATAGCTTGACCACACTTGTCCATGCATTAGTAACATCAAGGCTGGATTACTGCCATACACTCTATGTGGGGCTACTCTTAAGGTTGGTCGGGCGGCAGAAGCAAGTCAGTGGCTAGGTTGTTTGGGGGGGACAAACTGCTATCAAGATAGGTAAAGGGACCCCTGACCATTAGGTCCAGTTGTGTCCGACTCTGGGGTTGCAGCGCTCATCTTGCGTTAATGGCCGAGGGAGCCGGCGTACAGCTTCCGGGTCATGTGGCCAGCATGACAAAGCCGCTTCTGGCGAACCAGAGCAGCGCACAGAAACGCCGTTTACCTTTCCGCCGGAGCGGTACCTATTTATCTACTTGCACTTTGACGTGCTTTTGAACTGCTAGGTGGGCAGTAGCTGGGACCGAGCAACGGGAGTTCACGGGGATTCGAACCGCCAGCCTTGTGATCAGCAAGCCCTAGGCTCAGTGGTTTAACCAAGAGCGCCACCCGCGTCCCGGGTGTATCAAGATACAACACCATATTTTCTGGATTTGCATTTGTTTCCAGTCTGCTACCAGGGAAAGTTCAACATTTTGGTACTGACATGTAAGATCCAATACAGCTCAGGACAAGGTTACTTAAGGGACCACCTTATCCCTTATATTCCCAGTAGGTCACTGTGTTGTGCAGGAGAGTTTCTCCTTAAATTCCCCAAAATATCAGAAGCAAGAACTCAGAGCAGGGCCTTCAGCATAGTGGCCTGTTTTGTGGAGCAGCATCCCTGTTGACATATGACAAGCAAACCACTAGATGTACTTTCCAGAAACAACTGAAGACAATTTCGTTTACACAAGCTTTTCCAGCCACATGAAAATATATCTGCATTAGGTTTAAAAACAATACAGAAGAAACACCTATCTTTAGTTATATTTGTACTTTTTAAAACAAATTTTAGCTGTTTATGGTATGATTGTAACATGCCTTGCGACAAATGCAAAAGGTGATTCATGAATTAATTAAATAACAACTAGAATGGTCCTAAGTTCTGGCTTCTGTCAGAGCATCTTCACAATTCTAAAGATACTTCATCCTCATAACTAAACCGTTAACTAAACACATTTATTTATATCGGTTTGTCTTCAGTTCAAAATCTCCCTTTGGTGAATGTTGAATTATACATTCTTTTAAAACTTCCCAGATACTTGTTTCCTGTGCAATTCATTCATTAACTTCACTCTTCACTTTCCCCTTTTTAAAATGAGAACCTTTTCAGTCCTTTGAAACAAGCTAAAAGTTATTATGCTGACTCATGTTTCCCAATCATTTGCATTCAACTCAGCTTCCTTTTTAAAAAGTAATCTTTTTCAAAAATAAAAAGGCATAAATCTCTAAATTCCCGCTTAGATTTTTTCCCCCTTTTTGCATAATTTTACTCCAACACATCATTGAAGTAATTTCAAAGAACTGTATCAACACTGTAAGAGCAAACATCAGTTGCTACTGATAACCAAAACGACCTTAACGACGTTTTGCTGCTTCTATAAACTTCAGAATGCTATCACCCTATTCAGAAGCAAATGGCAACGTGACTGAAATGCAGCGAAGGCGAAGAAAAATGCAGTAAAGTAGAGCCTTGCGAGTTTAGCACACATCGGCTTTCAATTCCCATGCACTGCCCTAATGGTGTTGTGCACAAGCCATTAAGTCGCTGAACTTTTTTTTTTATTTTGCACAAAGCAACGGTGGCTTGCAAACTCCAAGCTACTCTCCCTTAAGCTTTCCATTTCACAATAGCAACAGAGCAGTTAGAGTCTATCTTCAGCTCATCAGCACCCTGTCAGAAGTACATTGCACAACATTTTATCTCCTTACCCCTGGTGTGCATCGAGAGCAGCATGAGGAGGGAAACGTGAAACCTCCAGTTTGATTCTTCTAGCCAGTTCATTGCAGTAGCAGCAGCAGCAGCAGCAGCAGCACTGATTTGCTTGTGGTTTAAATCTCCCGTTTCTTTCCTTTTCTTATTTCACTTTACAGCCCTTTTGCACTCACGCCTCTCTCAGATCCTCACATGAGTCTTGCCAGCAAAGCCTGGAGAGGAGAAAGGTGAAAGACAAGCCTGTTACAAACTGGTTCTGTCACCACATAGTCCTCAACTGATCACCCTCGTGGGGAGGACAACAAAAGGGCAGCAGGGCTCTCAAGCCGGACTGGATTCCTGAGACAGGAGCATGGACTGATTGCTGCCCACACTGGGAATGTGTGTAAACTTAGAAGCTGCAGCCAGAGAGACAGAGACAGAGAGATTTCAGCTCCTCTCTTCTCTTTTACACTCATGTGCACAAAACAAAGCCGGGAGATCCTTGAGGAATACAAAGAAACTACCAAACTGCCAGGCGTTATTATGAAAACAAAAGTACAACTGTGATTTCTTCAGTTCGAATTAGCTTGTTAACCATGCCTTGCACTGAGCAACAGAAAGTTGTGCAGCTTCAAATTATGGGGTTTTAAAAAGCTGTTTGTTTGGCTTCTCATTTCAGTCTATTCCCGAGGAAGCAAGGCCAAAAAAAGAGAGAAGTTTTTAAAAAGTGGCATTTTATGTAAACTGGGCTTTAAGATCACTGTGTATTCCACTCGGTATACAGTGGAGCAGAAGGAAGTGGGCACATCAATCTGCAGGTTTTAAAGGGTGATTAATCATCAGTAATATTTTTTCGTTGTTTCTATAGTGATGGGTGATATTACTCAAACTGGGCTTTCCTAAACACAGGCTAATTTCGGCTCATTTTTGATCAGGCCCAATTACTATTTTAAGCACAGCTTCATCAAAGCTCCATCACACTTTTGGAGACGCCACTGGGAACACAAGATCTGGAACAAGCTGGGGCTCTGTATGCTCTCCATCACTTCTGCAAGGCTCCCTGCTCTTCTCCTTAAATCTCTGCATGGAACGCTAGTGCCCCAGAAGTGTCCTTTCATAACAACCGAAAGCACCAAGAGTCTATAATTTCCTTGGCCCCTGGTGCCAAGAATGCATGCTAAGGATTCCTAGGAATTGTACCATTCAAGGGTTCCTTTGCTAAGGATCCAGAACCTCTGGGAAATGGCATTGCACATAGCTTTTGTCATTGCAAGGCCTAATGAATGCCTAGCCCCTTGCATCCTTGCTGTAAGGCAAGTTTCAGCAGTGAGGTGGCTGGAGGCTGCTTGTGGGGAGGCAGGGGCTCAGTTTAGTATGAGCTAAGCTCAAACTCCAGAGATCTGGAGGTGGAAGGGAACAACTACTCTGAAAATTTTGGACTTGGGAAAGTTTGATTCTGAAGTTTGGGTGCATCACTATTAGACAACAGTCCTATGCCCTCTTACCTGTGGGTAAGCCCTGTTAAAAACTCACTGGGACTTACTCCTGAAAAGACATGGAGAAGATGGCACTGCTAGTTACTAAAATGTCTGGGGCCAAACGTGGCCCCACTTTGTAAACCTGGGTTCCTGATGTTTTTGCAAGATAGCATGTCCACTTGCTTTTGGTCACCCACAATGGCAGATTAGCTATAACCCTGATATCAAAATATAGCAGGACATGTTGTTTGTAGTTTAATGTTATATATTTACTGAGCAGCCACAAACCCATCATCTTGGATAACATCTAGGTTATTTTGATCTGATCAAAGAAAGGTTGTGCAGGTGAAATACATCTATGCTCTTCAACAACCACAAAATATATTATTTTGACACAAGACTCAGTCTTTCATGATGAATTTAGAAGTTAAACTAGGTGAAAAGGATAGCCCAAGCTGAATCAAAATATACAAGCATACCAGTATACCAACAGTGGGGGGGTTAATCATTGAAAATATACATATATGCAAAACATAATTGAATATATTACACAAACCAATATTTCACCATTTCTTACCATATATACTTTGTACAAAGTTTTTTTTAAAATCACAATATCACATTATTGTAATTTTAAAAATGGGTCATAATTCAGTAGTAAAACATTAGCTTTGTATGCAAAAGATCCCAAGTTCAAACCCTAGTGTCTCCAGTTAGGGCTTGTTAAGCCTCCAGCCCGGAACCCGGAGAGCTGTTGCCAGTCAGTGTTGGCAATACTGAGCTAGACAAACCAATGGTCCGACTGAGTGAGTACAAAGCAGTTTCTTAAGTTCCAAAATCAGCAGGACACCCTTTCATTTCTTAAAGTGGTTTCTCTAAGGGTCAGGTCTTAACTGAAAGAATTCCCAGTTCTGAAAAGAACAACCAAACATCTGGCCCAAACAATACTGTCATCCTTATAATACTGCAAGAAAAGGGCAGTGTGTGTGGATAAGATTCTGTTTGGTGGGTAGGACAGTGGTGACCACAAGGATGGCCAGAACTGAAACATGAAGTGAACTCGACCTTATGAAGGCAGTGTGAGGAGGAACAGAGACATTATGAGTTCCATACTTGGCATTTCCTCCTAGACTGTGGAAGGTAGAGACATAGGGCAACAGGAATGTGTGTCCCCATTCCTGGGCAGGGAAATAGGAACAGAGGGAGGAAGGAGCATGGTGGTGTTCAGTGAGGGGACTCAAAAACTATCTGAGGAGGGACCCCTTCCTGAAAGAGGGGAAGAATAAGCAGACACAGAGGATTTGGCATAAAAAGCCATCTCTACCCGCAGGCTGGCTCCTACAGGGTTTCATGCACCAAAGTCTGGTTGAAGCAGGGGCTAACATTGTAAATAACAAAATAAAATAAAAGGTGAAGATGCTGCTGTCTTTGTTATTTGTTTGTTTGTTTGAGTCATTTGTAGATCGCCTTTCCATCCAAGGATCCCAAAGGAATTAGCGGAATAGAATTCCAACACTAACTGTACCCCCAACCTTGCCCACTCAGAAGTAAATCTAGAGAATTCAATGGATATTACTCGCATGCAAGTGGGCCCAAAGCATTAAAACATGTGTAAAATTGAGTATGTATTAAAAAAAATACTTAAAATCTAAATAAAAAATCAAAAGGAGACAATGGCTTGGTTCGCACAATATTATGAACTTAGTGACACTGCGGCTGCATTCTCATCACAGTTTATTCTGTTTTCACTACGTTTCCACCAACTGTTGATTTCCACATTGTATTTAAGTTTTCACAGACTGTAAAAGCCAATTCCAGAACTGTAGTGGAATATTTCTGTATTATTTACAGGTGGGTGTTTTCTGGAAGCAAATAATACAAAAATGAAAAAGCAGTAAACCTGCACTATTGTTCCAGAAGTACCGGTAGGTTTTGTGCAAAAGTTCAAATATAAGAAGCTTTTGTGCAAAAGCTCAAATATAATGTGGAATGTAATGGAATAAACTGCCATGTGAATGCAGCCTGCATGGATATCTGACCTCCCAGAGAGCAGTTTGTACTCATTTAGTTCCTCCCTTGCCTTTTCTGCTGCTGCGCTGCATGAGCAAAACCAAGGTTTGGCTTAGTGTGGCCTCTGAACTAGGACTTGTGGTTTAGACTCCTCACCAAACCACAGGCTAAGAGGTTTGGACCTGGAACAACACTACATTGTGAAGTAGTGACATACTTGGGTGGAGGAGAGGCTTCCCCCACCATGACTAATGGGGATGGAGGCTTAGACAAATTCTCCAAGATCAGAGGCAGCATGCTTCTAGAACAAAAACTAGGGATGGCAACTGCCCTCACGTGCTGCTTATAAGCTTTACATAAACATGTGGTTGGCCTCTGTAGGAAGGAAGATGCTGGGCTGAACCCCCCCCCCCCCCGAATAAAATTAATTCATTACATATTTTGCAAAGTTGTTTGCTTGCTATGCATCTGGAGATTTCTTAAGATATCATAACTATTATGTAGTGGGTGGACATAGCAGACGACACAGTGATTCTCCAAGCAGCTCTCTTTATTCTCAGGCTGGAACAGTACTGAACTGAAGGGCTGAGCCAGCCTGCTTATATAGTGCTCAGTAACATGCAACAGTAACAACTCTCTCTAGCTACCCAATACGTGAGCGGCACTCTCAATCCTTCATTTGCATGTGGACCTGAATGAGAACTGCAGTCACGGTGGGCAGATTGAAACTATATACACAACACCCCTAGTGGCCTAGGGTGAGAACTTCAATACATAACAATAACCAAATGTTGTGTGATTGTTCCTCAGTTCAAGGAGCAGGTTTCTGTCTATGTTTGGATAACAGTGGCTGCCATTTCTAAACATTTCAAAACGACACTGTTTTTAACCATTGATTTTAAAACTGCACTGACGTTGTTGTTGTTTGGAATTCCAAGCAATGCCAGGTACAAGGCTCCTAGTTTAATTAATTAAAATCTCTAGAAAACATTTACATGATAAAGTGCAATAAACAATTTCCAGTGATGGTACATATTCACTTGGGCATACCCAGATGTTGCCTCCATGATCAAAATGTACACAGATTAGTCTGAGTATCATATGGTGAGGTTTCAACATCAACCATATTACAGGAATAATGCTATGAATTGGGCCTATGTACATATCATGTAAAACTGAAAGCAAAGATCATAAAAGGTAAAGAGAACAAACAAAACACACACAGAGAGAGCCATTCCCCATCTCTCTCCTTTCTTTCTGAACAGGTGTCATTTGTACATGTTTGTACTAGCTACCCCGGGAACCTATTTGTGGCTCATCTCACAACATTTTTCATGTCACAAAACTGATTCTATTACAGTTCCTAATGTATTGTGAACGTGTCTGCTTTGTTTCAACGCCACTTTGCGAGTTTCCTAACAGAACATACTTGTCAGCATATGCAGTGCTTGCAAAAGTGTGGTTTATCCATCACTGTCACGCCACTTTTCTAGACCAAGCCCATAGCCTACCAAGACTATACGCACATTAGCAGCATAAAATGGAGTGAGGTTGTCCCACCCCCACCCACTGTGTTTCAAGTCGCATTTGCACACTGTTGTACATACTAGAGAGGGGGTGGGCATGGGCATTGTTTTAACACCCCTACAACTTCCCCAACTCAACTTCCCCCAATTCATGAAGCTGTCATCTGTATACAGTGGTACCTCAGGTTACAAACGCTTCAGGTTACAAACACTTCGGGTTACAAACTCCGCTAACCCGGAAGTAGTACCTCGGGTTAAGAACTTTACCTCAGGATAAGAACAGAAATCATGCGCCGGTGGCACGGCAGCAGCAGGAGCACCCATTAGCTAAAGTGGTACCTCAGGTTAAGAACGGTTTCAGATTAAGAGCGGACCTCCGGGACGAATTAAGTTCGTAACCCGAGGTACCACTGTATACACAATGGCTATCTCAAACGTGCACACCTCAGCCTAACTGCAAAGTGACTTTGGCTTAAGCTTTCGTATTGAGGGAAAACACATCAAACAGCAGTATTTGTCAAGGAACTGCAGGATAGCTCTGCTCCGTTGTGGGCAATGCCATGTGTACATGGATACAAAAAAACCAGCAGTGGGAGCATGCTGAAACCAGAGTAAATGTTGTACACAGCCTTTCCCTCTACTTCCAATGACACAGCACAGCTAAAGTTTAAGAAGTCTGGCTGCTAACTTGGTGGTTCAAACGTACCCAGGGATGGGCTGTGGGCAGGATTCCTGCACTGTATTGAACTAAATGACCCTCAGGATCCCTTCCAATTCTACTCTTCTACTATTCTATGATAGTACTTCATTTGGGCAGCAGCCACTTCTTACATCTTCTGACTTTAAGAATCCAGTAACATATAATAGATGCCACTGAATCAGCAGCCCATGACAAAAAAAACCAAAAAACATGCTACGTCTGCATCTGAATCCAACCCTGAAATAGGAAGGGACATGTCCTGATAGTTCTGACGTGAGACCAACAAGCATCCTTACCTCCATGGTAAGAGAATGGAGGCTGCTGAACTGTATAATGCTAAGGGAATTCTACTGGGAGGCTCAGGTTTTACTCAGTTTTATTCCTGCTTTCATAGTATTGGTGCAATTAAGAAGTCAGACTGTATTCGCAGATCCTAAGTAAGTATCAAGGGTCCTATATGTGGCAACAACAGTGTGATTCAAAATAAATAAAGCGTGTAACTATTATGATTATGCCAGTTTTGTAAGTAGACGTCAAGGCTTTCGGAGTTTTGCATTTGATAAGTCATGTAATTCATATTACATTTTCCCACTGTATAAGGTTAGCACACTTACTATTAAATCCTGCCTTGGGGGGGGGGGGTCCTTGAATTTAAAAAAATACCCAAGATAATATAAATATAAAAGGGGGAATCTCGCTTGTTTCCATAGTTTGGAAAATGACATCATTGTTTCCATGCTTGTTAATCTTATCAGCCATGTAACTCTAGCTCTCTCTTTTTTTAATGCTGATCATCTTATTATGTGCTTTAGAAAGCCACTGAACACATTAGGTAAAGGAACGAAACCAACAGCCACACATTAATTGCAACAAGAAATCCTGCCTTGCTCCCTCTTCAAGCCCAAACCAACTATGATACTAAGTTGGGAAAGATTAACATTCATGCCTCAACTCATGAGAAGGGAAGACTCCCTGGAAAAGACCCTGATGTTGGGAAAGATGGAGGGCACAAGGAGAAGGGGACGACAGAGGATGAGATGGTTGGACAGTGTTCTCAAAGCTACTAACATGAGTTTGGCCAAACTGCAAGAGGCAGTGAAGGATAGGCGTGCCTGGCGTGCTCTGGTCCATGGGGTCACGAAGAGTCGGACACGACTGAAGAACAACAACAACATTCATGCTTCTCATTTTAAAAAAAAATGTTACCTTTAGTAAATGTTTGGTACAAAAATGCACATGCTTCAGTTGTCTTAAAAGAAAAATCATAAATTGTTCAGAAAATAAGTCACTGAGAAATGACTGTATGCCAAAAGTTCCTCTACACATACTGGAATTACTATTAATTTTTTACAATATACATTTCACTCCGTATATTAGCAGAGTTCATATATGCTCAGTCACTACAAGGCCAGTCGTTCTGCATCAATGTTATCACAAACCATAGGCTGGTATCCACAACAGAAGAAAGCAGATTGTACGATATACGTTATGTTCTGGTTTGTTGGCCAGCTGCTTGTTATAGCAGAAAGGTGTAAATTCTCATGGGGGGGGGAACTATCCTACTTCATAGTCACTTTCATTGCCTCATCCTGTGCACATACACTTGAAAAGAAAGAATCGATTTAAGTAGGATGCTCCGGTGTGCACAAGCATGCAGGAAATTGTTTGCTTTTGTGGCATTTCATGTCTCTAGCATCTCATTTCTCATAATGTATCCTGTCTGAACACATGTCAGGAATCAGTGAACTGAAGCAAGCACCGTACTGATGCGCTAATGTTGCATGTGGGTTGCCAAGGGACCATTTTATATGTGAAGCATCATGGTGTTGGTTTTAAATCAGGTCCCAGATCCCACAAGTCTTCTGCTTTGTCGATCTGGGCTAAAACCATTCGGCACAGTTTCCCAATCATTATCAAAGCGCTTTGATATAGCCTTTTCTTTTCGAAGCCAGAGAATTTTTTTCTCTCCCCAGTCCATTCCCAGCTCTCAACATTCCACATCACAGGCCAGTAGCAACCAGTAGCGGAGAACTTGCTTCAAACTCCCAGTGAAAAGACTAACACTTTGTTACAAATAAACAATCCAATCCAATCACCCCCACCGCCCCCTTGAATGAGCAGCATTATATTCCAAGCACGTATTCCCTTGCTTTTCTGGGTCTCGCCTGCTGCCCTCAACCTTCCAAGGCAAGGGGAGAAAATCCCATAACTTTTCCAAAGCCTGCAGAGGATGATTTGTGTTCTCGCTTATGGGGTATGACTGTCACTGTTGATCTGCTTTCAGGCCTAGATTACATGTGATAAGGGCTGACCTTATTTGAGTATTCACACATTATGCACTCATGGAGTGCAAGCCAGGGAAACAAAAGTCCCTCAGATGTTCTGTGCATCAATCAAGCTCACAGCAGGGAGGCTGCCAAACTTTTCTTCCATTTAACTGAGGAGAGGAAAGGAGAGTCCAAGGCAGACTTAATAAAGTTTAAAGCTGTGCCACAGTAGACTTGGGGCCCATTGTCTTCCCCCCAAAAAAGTGTGGTTTTCAACAAATTCCCTGCAGTTGCTATTAGCAACAATGTCTTAAAGAAATTTAGCATGGGGAAAGCGAACAAACAAATTGGCAGAAATGTGTTGTGTGTCTGTGTTTCTTCTTCCTCCAACAGTTCTCTTTAATAAATATAAGCAAATTTCCCATGAACCTGCAACGTAACATTATCTTAAAAGCATATCTTTTTATAAGAAATTGGTGTGGAATTGAGGGAGAATTTCAGGGTACATCACAAAATAGAGAGACGGCAAACCTATGCTCACTTACTCAGGAGTAAGCAAAATTGAACCCAGTGGAACTTAAACTTCAGCGTAAATATTTACAGCAATGACTGCAGAATACCTTGCCATATACATTTCAAGAACACAATAATACTTCAAAGAAAACACTGCCGGTAATTGTCAATATTTGTTCTTCTTGTTTGCTTTAAGCATTTTGCAAGACTTGCTTATATTTATATTATTTTCTTTATTTCTTCAAATTTTCGCCCCACCTTTCTTCCAAATTGTTCAGGGTGCATATGTGGGGAGTTATTCCATTTTATCCTAACAAAAACCCTAAGGGGTAAAGCCAGACTGAGTGAGTTGGGAATTCATTTTAAGGGCACATCCACACCATACACTTAAAGCACATGGCTTTCACCAAATAATCCTGGGAACTGTGGTTTGTTAAAAATCCTGAAATTGCAGCTCTGTGAAGGGAAAACTACAGCTCCCAGGATTATTTTGGGGGGAAGTCGTGTGCTTTAAATATGAGCTCCATGTGTGGTTTAAATACATGGTGCGGATTTGCCCCAAATCATCCTAGACTATATCCAAAATTTTAACCACTTTGCTTCTATTTCTAATAAGCTTTGGCCTTTACTTTTATCCCTTCCATGCTCCAGATCATGGATCTCTTCACAACTGTACACATCCTTTATAAATACTCCCAGACCCTTCCTGTTGGGTCTATTCTTTCAGTTCCTATGTTCCAGTCATGAGTCTCATCGCACTGGGTTTCAGTAATGCCTACTAGGACATACTTGCCATCCTGTATTAAGAGCTCAAATTTGTCTTGCTAGCTTCCTATACTCTGTGGATTAGTATAGAGACAACTAAAATCGTTAGTCATTCTCTCCAGCTGCTTCCTCCTTGTAGTTTCCTGCTCTTCAGGAGCACTGCCTCAATTTCCTGTGCATCAAAGACCCTATAATCCCCCATACCAGGTGTTCTTCTGTCTTGCTCCTCCATAGGATTTAGTTTAAAGCTCTTCTGAACTTAGCAAACACATTCTTGTAAACCACTGTGATGTGCAACCCATCTCTTACCAGAAGTCCTTCCTCAAGGAAGCGGATATCATGGTCCAAGAAGCCAAACATTTCCTGAAAACAACACCAGCGCAGCCAGTAGTTTACTTCCAGTACTTTCCTCTTTCTTCCTGAGGCATGACCTTCAACAGCAAGGAGTGTTGAAAAAGACCACCTGTGCCCCAAGCCCCTTCAGCTTCCTGCCCAGGAAAAAACACTGACAAGCCACTATCTTACATTGCCTTACAAATGTTCCAGTACAAGTTAATATCTCATTCATCTATCAGAAATCCACGTCTTTGTACCAGCTTTGTAAACATTAATTTAAAGTATGAAACAAAAACTCAACCAAATTCAGTAAAGAAGGGGAAAACACTTTGACAATGAAAAATGTGTGTGTGTGTGTAACAATTATTAAATTATTTAAATTATTAAAGTAATTGTTTTGAATTACTTTATCATCGCTTAAAGGTAAAGGTAAAGGGACCCCTGACCATCAGGGCCAGTCGTGTCCGACTCTGAGGTTGCAGCGCTCATCTCACTCTATAGGCCGAGGGAGCCGGCGTTTGTCCGCAGACAGCTTCCGGGTCATGTGGCCAGCATGACAAAGCCGCTTCTGGCGGACCAGAGCAGCGTACGTTTACCTTCCCGCTGGAGCGGTCCCTATTTATCTACTTGCACTTTGATGTGCTTTCGAACTGCTAGGTGGGCAGGAGCTGGGACCGAGCAACAGGAGCTCACCCGTGGCAGGGATTCGAAATCAGCTTCTGATCAGCAATCCCTAGGCTCTGTGGTTTAACCCACAACACCACCTGGGTCCCTTAGGTTCATGTTCATATTTCAATATTTAATAGTCTCTTAAATAGTCTTAATGAGTATGTAAAAATCTCTTTTCATGTAGGCTTATTCTTACACTTCAACCCAGTGCATGTTTACACAGAGTTAAGGCTTAATCCCATGTGAGAATAGAAGTAAGCACCACTGAATTCACTGGGACTTGCTTTTGAGCACACCTGTATGCAACTTTACTACAAATCCCTTCCCCTCCCCTGCTAATGGAGAATGCTAAAAGGAGGCATTCAGTCACTGCTATTCAGAAATTCTCGCCTTCCCACAATCGTTGACCTGAAACCAAGTATTGACACGTTTAATGATAGTTATGCACAACTGAAAAGTTTCATGGAGTATATATTGGTAAAGCCCTTTGGAGACCTAATTTCTTTGTACATTTGCTGGCACCTTCTCATTATGTTTTCCTCTCTTCTCATATTCTATTGGAATCGCCCTGTGCAACTAGGCAGAATAAAGCACCTGTTGTTTTGTCAATTGTTTATCAGTGACAATTTCAGGAGGCAGAGCTTATATTACTAAAGTGGCACTAATGGGAAAACTACACCAACCAAATTTCTCATTCCTATAATTTAAAAGCACAGGGACCCTGCCCAGACCTAGCTTTCACACCTTCCAACCTTTAAAAGATGAAAATAGGGATAAGTTTATAACATACCTATTTTTCATTCTGCCCAAGCACTCCTTACCTCCTCGCACAATGCTGAAAGTTCTACTCTATCAAGAGTAGCCTCTCCTATACAATTTTAAAAGCCAAGAAGGGGGTGGGGAAGAGATAAAGGTATGTTTATAGGCTTCCTATCAAAGTTCTGTGAGTAGGGCAATCAGTGTTGGTTACCCTGAGGCAATACCAGACCAACCTCTTGACAAAAGACTTGTTGATAGCTTGTAATATTCAGGCAACATGTCTCCAGGAGAGCTAAGATGATCGCCAGGAGGAGGGGGGGCAAGGTGTTTGTGTGTGGAAAGAACAAAAGATTGCAATTTAGACAGAGACACAAGAGAGCTACATTTTAAGATGTGTAAGTGTCAGGTTCTAGCTATCTCCCTAGAGATCTGATAGTGGACTTTCACTGTCTGTTGCCTCCACCTATATTCAAACCTGTACATTTCAAAATAAGCTCACAATTATTATCAGCCAGCGTAAGCCTCCAGTGACTTCTCCCAAAGGAAACCAAACTTGGGTAAACACAGTGCTCTTAGAGTTTTTCACGACTCAAAGGAGTAGGGTGACCTAACAGTAGAGAAAACATGATTGCTGCGTTACCAACAGCTCACAATACACATGTCTGGTACGTGAAATAGCAGAGTGTATATACTGCATGATACTTTTAGAATTCCATGTGCATGCATTTACATCAGGGGACAAGGAAACTGTGGCTCTCCACATGTTGTTGGGACTCCAGTTCTCATTAGCCCCAGGCAGCATGGACAAGGGTCGGGGATGCTGGGGGGTTGGTCCAACAACATACATACATACATACATACATTTTCATCATCATCATCATCAATTAATTTGTATACAGGCAACTCCGCATTTACATGCGTTCAAGGCATGCACAGTCACGTGCATCACTGTGAACCCAGAATGGTTTGCTTAAGACTGCCCAGTCTAATAACTCACAGCAACTAATTTATAATGAGGCTTCCCCCCCCCAAACAGGCAAAAAAGGGGGGGGGGAGTGATTTACCAGGAAGTTGTAAAATAAAACAAAATACTTCTAATGATAACAACAACAATATTGGCTCCCCCTGGTAAACAGAGAATGTTGGAATGTATGTACCGGTACTTTGTCAAACTTATGGCCCTAAACTAATATGGAATGGGAATGTATCACAAGCTCAATTATGCACCTGAGACTGCAAGGAGAGTTTCTTTACAAAACAAGTGTAGAGACCCATGTCAACTCGAATACTAGGATGGGAAACATGAAGCACTTTTCTACTTTAAAATCTGAATTAAACTCGGTTTTGTTGGGTTAGGTATTGATTTTATACACTTGCAAATGGAGTAGCCTTCCTTTTTTCCCTTTTAAATACCCCACTTCTTAACTATTGCACTGCTTTTTTGTTATTCCCTCACATTCTTGTCACCTGTCCTCAGTTAAACAGTGCAGCTGCTTGGTTTATGGGATTTTATTTTATTTTTCGGGGGGGGGGGGATGTTTTATGCATGTGTGTTTTTGTGAAGGAACAGTCCGTGATAATCTCATTAAATCCCTTTCTAACACTTTCCAGTTTGTACAGGATTTTCCTCAGCCTGGGTGAGTGCAGCCCTATATGAGTTGTTTAAACAACCTTCTAGGAAAAGAACATTTATAAAAACTCAGAGAGCAAAGCATCACACTGGCTGACACAGTGCAGAGAAAACAGGACTTAACAGAAAGTGTGAAGCTCAAACAAACAGTGAGGCAAACACTCTCTTCATTGGCCTGACCTATGATACAGCATTAAATAGATAATCCTTTATATCCTGTATGTCTATGAAAATATATATCAAGCAGTAAGTACACCTGCAAATCATTTCTTTTCAGTCAGGGTGCATTCTCAAGATGGAGTAGTTCCCAATTTAATGCATTTGCACTTTTTTGTCAAAATTCCATCTAACTGTTCTGGTTAAATATTTTTAAAAAGAGAAGTTAATCTACTTTTACCAGCGACTATTTATATTCCTTAGGGACGCTGGTGACGCTGTGGTCTAAACTACAGAGCCTAGGACTTGCTGATCAGAAGGTTGGCAGTTCGAATCCCCGCAACGGGGTAAGCTCCCATTGCTCTGTCCCAGCTCCTGCCAACCTAGCAGTTCAAAAGCACGTCAAAGTGCAAGTAGATAAATAGGGACCGCTCCGGTGGGATGGTAAACAGTTTTTCCATGCGCTGCTCTGGTTCGCCAGAAGTGGCTTAGTCATGCTGGCCACATGACCCGGAATAACTGTCTGTGGACAAACGCCGGCTCCCTTGGCCTATAGAGCGAGATGAGCGCACAACTCCAGAGTCGTCCGCGACTGGACCTAATGGTCAGGGGTACCTTTACCTATTTATTTATTTTCATAATGTTAGGGTGCATGCAGAGTATCATTATTTTGAGGGAGGAACTTTGGGTTTGCTCAATTAAAGTCATTAAATCTATTTTTTAAAATGGACTTTTTGCAGTTAGGAAAGTGACAAGAAAAAGCGAGGGATGCCAATGTATTATGTTTTTATATATGTTGGAAGCTGCCCAGAGTGGCTGGGGAACACAGTGAGATGTGTGGGGTATAAATAGTAAAATTATCATTATCATGGGACGTCCCTATTTTCATCAGAGAAATGTTGGAGGGTATGGAAGACTAAGCTTTTATTTATTGATATCCCACCTTTAGGAGTACGACAAGGCTGTATATTGTCTCCCTGCTTATTTAACTTATATGCAGAATTCATCATGCGAAAGGCTGGACTGGATGAATCCCAAACCGGAATTAAGATTGCCGGAAGAAATATCAACAACCTCAGATATGATGATGACACAACCTTGTTGGCAGAAAGTGAGGAGAAATTAAAGAACCTTTTAATGAGGGTGAAAGAGGAGAGTGCAAAATATGGTCTGAAGCTCAACATCAAAAAAACTAAGATCATGGCCACTGGTCCCATCACCTCCTGGCAAATAGAAGGGAAGAAATGGAGGCAGTGAGAGATTTCACTTTCTTGGGTTCCATGATCACTGCAGGTGGTGACAGCAGTCACGAAATTAGAAGACGCCTGCTTCTTGGGAGAAAAGCAATGACAAACCTAGACACCATCTTAAAAAGCAGAGACATCACCTTGCCAACAAAGATCCGTATAGTTAAAGCTATGGTTTTCCCAGTAGTGATGTATGGAAGTGAGAGCTGGAACCATAGAGAAGGCTGATCACCGAATAATTGATGCTTTTGAATTATGATGTTGGAGGAGACCCCTGAGAGTCCCATGGACTGCAAGAAGATCAAACCTATCCATTCTGAAGGAAATCAGCCCTGAGTGCTCACTAGAAGGACAGATCCTGAAGCTGAGGCTCTAATACTTTGGCCACCTCATGAGAAGAGAAGATTCCCTGGAAAAGACCCTGATGTTGGGAAAGATGGAGGGCACAAGGAGAAGGGGACAACACAGGACGAGATGGTTGGACACTGTTCTCGAAGCTACCAACATGAGTCTGACCAAACTGAAGGAGGCAGTGGAAGACAGAAGTGCCAGGTGTGCTCTGGTCCATGGGGTCATGAAGAGTCGAACACGGCTAAACAACAACAAAATCCCACCTTTCCTCCAAGGAACTGATGTTTAGGCTGAATAGATAGTTACTGATCCAAGGTTGGCCAGTGGGTTTCATGGCTGAGCAAAGACCGGAAACTTGGTCTCTCTAGTCCTAATCCTATAATCTAACTACACCACAATCAGCTCTCATCTTTTTCAATATGCCAGGCTACTGCAGCCAGACACAGACAAAGTTCCAATGCAGCTCACAGTCTTAAACCCCATATACAAAACTCTTCTTCACAGGAAACCAGTCTGAAGGATATTTCAGTCTGACGCCAAAGCCGGCACTTCCAACATTTTTAACTTTAATGGGTCCAATAAAAGGTACTGGCTTGTTCTGTTTGTATGCTTTATGTTTGTTCAAACCACTGAGAAAAGTGTGATGTGAATGTCTCCGCTCCCTAAAAATTAATTTGTGTGATTTTTTTTTTAAGCCCCACACAGGAGGCAGGCCACCTTATACAGGAAAAACAAACAGATAAACAGCTGTACTCTCTAATTAGAGGGCAAATATGCACAGAATATAATTTGGCAGCAGCTGCCTGCCATGTGTACAATCTGCTTGTAATAGGTATACATATTTAAAATATGAACACGAGTCAAAACAAGGTTCAGTAAATCCCTGCATCCTGTTATGTCCCAAAGTGGTTTTGCATCAGCTAAGTGCATGCAGTCCTTACAATCTGAACATTCAAGAGAAATACTGTAGATTTAGGCTCTGCCTGCTGAGCTGGGAGTGGAGTAACAGCTCCTGACCTTGAGAGTGCACCTCTTGTTTTTACAGCTCTAGTGTTGGGATAGGAAGGAATGTTTGGAAACAACACATTCTCCTGTAATGATGCAGCAACCCATTTGGCTACCATGCTTCACTTCCCATGGAACAAAGCTGAATTTGAGCTTTTCTCTATAGGTAGCAGCAGAGAAAGATGCCATGAACAAACCACTGCAGCACCAGATTGGGAAACTATGTTTGTGTATGCATATATACACACCCTAACATTTCACAGATGCAAACAGGGACAACCCTTACATAGCTGTCACCTTCTCAGGTCAAGAATTAACTTCCTTTTTCTCTTTTCTGCTTTTAATTGCATTCACATACTCTGCAATAGCTTGTCCATTTCACCTCGGGGGGGGGGGAATACTGCAAGAGTAGAAAAAGACTCAGAAAAAGGCAACCAAAACAATCAAGGAGTTGGAGCAACTCCCCTATGAAGAAAGGCTGCATTGTTTGATACTTTTTTAATTTTCATCCCTAAAAGTGAAAATGGAAATGTTCAATGGAAATCTACCTCTGAATACCAATTACTAGGGAGCAATGGCAGGAAAGACTTGTTGAATTCAGTCCGTTTGTGGGCTTTTCACAAGCGTTTGGTTGGCTACTGTAAAGAGTGGGCAGAAGGGAACTGGATAAAAGTCTCACTCTGTAGTCTGATGCTCGGAGAGTAGGAGAATGAAAGTCTTGTTAACACTCACATAGTAGCTCCTGAAGTCCCCCAGCCCCCACAAATTAGAAAACTACCAACATGTGCAGTTACATTACATGCTGAATGGCCTCCCCCCCCCCTCAAATGAAACCTATCTGCTGGGTGCATGTACAAGGTTTAAAGGGCAGCCTCAGGATTGTGTAAAGCCCAAGGAATCTCTGCTAGGGTTACTGAAACGCAAACTCTCTTTATGCTTACAAAGGAAGGTTGTAAAATTGGGGACTTGGAAGATATGTAGAAGCACAGAACTTGGCTGTAGCAATTCTGATGCTAAATTAAAGTGCTTTCCTGTTTAGTATTCAAGGGAACCATCTATTAAAAAGAAGCCCCTGAAGTAAATACCGGTACAATACTGGCTTTCTAATCTTCCTCCTTGCAAGGTTATATAATCTTGCACAATCTCCCAGCATAGCTAGATTATCAGTTTAGAACAGGTTTCCTCAACCTCGGCCATCCAGATGTTTTGAGACTACAATTCCCATTATCCCTGACCACTGGTCCTACTAGCTAGGGATAATGGGAGCTGTAGGCCAAAAACATCTGGAGGGCCGAGGTTGAGGAAGCCTGGCTTAGAATATTTTCCCCACTTGCAATTCCAAACAACAGGTGTTCAGAAGCATACTGTTTTGAACAGTAGAGTTGGAACATGGCTAGTCGCCATAGATAGCCACATCCTCCATGGATTTATCTAATCCCCTTTTAAACCCATCCCATTTGGGGCCCATCACTGTAAGAGCCATGATGGTGCGGGAGAGATTGGACCCTTCCCTCTTTGCGAACTTTGTCAGTATTTTATTAATTATTTAATTTGTTTTAAGCCACAGGTTCACATACCTTTAGACTGCATGCCATGCACTCTCACACACATCACAGGACTTAAATGGGCCCTACTTCTGAACCTAGATGCATGACGTTCCAGAGCTCTTTATGATAGTTTCAAAGCACCCTCTCTTTTCTCCCACAGCTGAAAGGTAGCATTATATGCATTTTCATTCTGAGATCAGTGGGATTTTGTAAAGACTGCTACCGGTAAGTAAAAAAGGTTTATTCCATGAAAGTGCTCTCAGCTGGAACATACTAGGAAAGCTGAAAGCAGTTTAAAAGCAAGCCCACAGCAGCCACTCTTGAACAAGTCAAGATTACAGGGTATTTCTCTCTCTCTCTCTCTCTCTCTCTCTCTGAGTAATCAAATGGTTGCCAACAGTGTTAAGAATGAACAAAGTCACTGCTACAGGCAACAGGCAGATGACCAGTTCAGGTTCGAGGGTTCACTGCACATGGACATCCAGAAATGCCCCCTGACAGCTTTCACAGTATAATGAACCATGCAGCAACTCAGGCAGGCAATTGACACAATACATGAACATAAAGCCTCTAACATTAAAGCAAGGCATACTTAGCTAGCAACTTGTCAGTCCAACCCAGCTGAAGCAGCATTATCTCAAAAGATTTCTCTTTTTTTTAAGATTCTAGAGATTCAATTAGCAAAGGCTTTACTCTGTTTTTGGAAATGCACAGGAACACAATCTACGAGTTGCGTGTTCAGACCCAGAAACCTCCCCCCTAAATAAATTCACACCTGACTCAAATTTTAGTTTGGTTTTTGGCAGAATTTAGGCCACAACTTTATTGATTACAGAAAGTGAGTGGTTGCATAGGCTCTGGTTCGACTAGCTCCCTGCCATGCAGGCAGCATTGACCCAGGGTTCCAGCATAGGTCAGCCAAGGGTGAACACCTGGATAAGCGGAAAGCTGGGAACAGACTATCTCTGCCACCCAAATGTCCCCCCGGACTCAGGCACAGGCACAACCCCCTCTCAGGGGTTGACCAAACCACTGAGTCCCTGGATTCCTTTAACGGAATACCCTTCACATAGGGATGGCGAGAGCGTTCTCCCATCCCTATCACCTGAACCAGAGCCTATCCGCAACCTTACAAGTTGCGACAGTTTGCTATGCGGCAGGCGAAACCCAAAAGGCAACAGTCAATCAACCAAGTGGGGGAAATTTCTGCTGTGCCCCTGTCCCAATGACAGACGACACACGGCGGCATAGCAAGGTCAAGCGCAACAGCCCTAAAAATAGGTAGAGGTGGGCCGGTGTTCTGAATGCATGCACCGAAAGAGGAAGCTCTGGGGATGCTCGGTTAGGTGCCGAGTCAATGGCGGACGGGAGTCCGACGGCTCCGTCCTCCGTTAGGCGATAGGGATCTCCGTGCCTGCGCCACGGGTCCCTTAAAGCCACGGGAAGAGCGTCCCGTGGACCGACGGCTTCGTGGGTCCCAGACGTGCTGTCTTCGCTCCTGATTTACCCTCGTAAGGGGGAGAATCGGGTGAGCGGAGCCCCAGCACGGGACTGAAGAAGCGACTGCCTGCGGAGGATCAAAGCAGCGACCCCGCCAGACTCGAGCACCCGGCACTTCCTACACAGAATCTTCCAAAGAAACTCTGTAAGTTAAAATATTGGATTATTCTACAAGTTTAAAGAGCACTGCTTGCAGAGGAAACTTTAAAAGGAAGCCTGTTCCCTTTGAACTGTTTGCGCGAGCTTGGTAGCGCTAAAAGATCAAAGCCGCGGCTAACGGGAAAGTTTTGCGAACTCTGCCAAACTTTTTAAAAGTGATTTAAAAGTTGTTTAAAGTTTGTTTAAAGATCCAAAAACAGTTGATATGGCAAAAGAAGAAGCCCCTCACCCTCTGGATTAGGATTCCGGGTCAGTAGCGGGCTGGGATATATTGTTGCCATTTTTTCTTTGTTGGTGTTCCAGTGTTACAGTGACTGTTTACCAGTGGAGATACTTTGACTCTTTTGCAGCCAGATACAAGCTATTTTATAGACTTGGTGGTTACATTGCAAGTGAGAAACAGATACTGACTTGGGCTTTTTAAAATAGACTCTTCTTGGCTTTAAGGAACTTATAACTTTTGAAAAATCTGAACTCTTGCCTAAAAGTTGGATTACTGGACTGTTGTGGATTCCTGGCTCAGCAGCCTCTTTGTTCTCAGAAGCTAGCTGCAGGCCACCTGGTGTTTACTTTTGGGACTGTTGGTCTTCTGCTGTGAATGTCTGAGATTGTCACTACAGCAACTGGAGTGACCTTGAGATTACAGTTACAGAGCCCACAGGGAATGGAACTTAGATCTAAAGGAACTGGCTCTGAAAAAAGGAAAGGCTCTGTTTCCCTAACCCTGCAGGAACAAATGGAAAAATTGGTTGCAAGTGTTGCAGAACTTGCAGCAGGTTTGAAAAGTGTCACCGATGGGTTGAAGCAAACACAAGAATCGGTGAATACTATTGGTGCATCAGTGAATACCACAGTTAACTCTGCAACTGAAAAACTCCAAGTGGATATTAAGGCTGATATTAAAACCTCTACCCAGATTTTAGAAAAATCAATTGGTCAAATTGAGGAAAATGTAAAAAAGAACAGAGAAGAAATTAATAAAATTGGGCAGGAGGTGACTACGTTAAAAAAGGACTCTGAGGAAATCAAAGTGGTCAGAGAAAAAATAAAAAAGGTGGAGGAAAAACTGGACAATTTAGATTTGGAGCAGCTAGAAAATATTGGAACACGGCAGAGAACTGTGGAAGAGTCTCTCGCTTTTCTGCAACTACATCAAAGGGAAGGAAACATAAGAATAAGGGGTCTTCCAGAATTGGAGGGGGAAGACCTAAAAGCCTATATTGTGGAACTATTTTCAACTTTTTGGGAGTTAGAAGAGGTGAATGTCTCAGCACGCATAGTGAAGGCCTTCAGATTTGGACCAAGAGGCTCCAGAGGAAAGAAAAGCACTAAAACAGTCAGTGACTGTTTGATTGTGCTGCATGATAGACACGACAGAGATTATTTTCTGGACTTACACTATAGAAACAACCTGGTGGTACAGCAGAACAAAGTAATTTTTTATAAGGATATCCCCAGATTTTTTTTGGAAAAAAGAGCTCCTTATAACGACCTGGTGACGGAATTAAGAAGAAGAAAAATCTCCTTCAGTTGGGAATTTCCAGAAGGCCTGGCATTTACGTTTGAAGGGAAAAAGATAAAAATAAGGTCCCTGGCGGAAAAGCAAAAGTTTTTGGACAAGCATCTGGAATTCTTTAAAGGAACTCCATTAGACCCAGCACTGCTCTACAAGTTTCCAGAGGTATTCCCACCACCGTCGGGATCACCAGGACCAAGCCAAGATCCAGAACAAGAAAAGAAAGGAGAGGCAACTGGAGGAGAGGAATAAACAAAGAAATGGCGCTCAAGTTAATGACCTGGAATGTTCGGGGATTGAATCAGAGACCAAAGAGACGCAGAGTATTTTACAGCATAGAAAAGAAGAATTTGGACATAATATGCTTACAGGAAACCCACATAGTCCGGCGTCATAGAAGATTACTACAGAATAAAAAATTAGGCCAAGAGTTCATATCATCGGACAAGGTCAAGAAGAGAGGAGTAGTGATTTATGCAAAGGAGAAATATAGCCCAAGACAGCTATTTAAAGATGAAGAAGGGAGATATATTGCAATTGAAATTAACGTACAAGGCGAAAAATTTTTGATTCTGGGACTTTATGCACCAAATGATGGAAAGTCGATTTTTTACAAAAAAATACATGATTTGCTGCTGGATTATTTGGACTATAAGGTAGTTTGCCTCGGAGATTTTAATGGGGCAGTTTCCACATTAATGGATAGATCTCAGAGAACAAAACTAACAAATGATGGGAAACTCCCAAAGACTTTTTTTGAAATGGTGGACAATTTGAATTTGGTGGACTCTTGGAGATTAAAAAACCCCACAGATACAGAGGCAACGTACTTCAGTGAATCGCAGCAGTCATGGTCGAGGATAGATTATATCTGGATCTCGAATGAATTGGCTCCAAAATTACAAAAAGCAGAAATCGGTCCCAAAACGCTTTCAGACCATAATCCGGTGCAGGTAAACCTAAAAATGATTTCCAAGGATTCTTTCAGGTGGAGAATGGATGATGCATTGATGAGAGATACCAAGCTAGTAGAAAGAGCGGCGAAAAAGATGAAAGAATATTTTCAAATTAATTGGAACTCAGAAGTGGAGAAAAGGATTGCTTGGGATGCAAGTAAAGCAGTAATGAGAGGATTCCTCATTAGTGAGAAGGCAAAAAAGAAGAAACAACAAAATGCAGAAATGGAGAGATTGTTGAAATTAATCAAAGGAAAGGAAAAAGAATTAAGAGGACATCCCAGATGTGTCAAAATCCAAAAAGAAATTAAATACTTGCAATCTCAATATGCGAATATTATGAATCAAGATATCGAATGGAAAGTGAAAATGATGAAACAAAGAACATTTGAATCTGCAAATAAATGTGGAAAACTACTAGCTTGGCAATTAAAGAAAAGACAAAAGGCAAATGTCATCAGTAAATTGGTAGTAAATGGAAAAAATGTAGAGAAACCGGAGGAAATCAGATGGTGTTTTCAGAGATTTTATAAGCAACTGTACAAGGAGGAGAAGATAGATGAAGCAGAGATAGACCGATTTCTGGAAAAGAATGGATTGCAAAAGGTCCCAGAGGAAAAATTAATAACTCTCAACCACCCAATAACGACACAAGAAATAGAAGATGCAATAAACAACATGCAATTGGGGAAGGCTCCAGGACCGGATGGATTAACAGCAAAATATTATAAGACATTGAAAGACTGGCTATCACAGCCGTTAAGAGAAATTTGCAATGGAATACTAGAAGGAAATAGGGCACCAGAAACGTGGAAAGAAGCCTTTATCACACTGATTTTAAAACCAGATACTGATAAGACTCTAATGAAAAATTATCGTCCAATATCCCTTTTGAATGTGGATTATAAAATCTTTGCAAATGTTTTGGCTACAAGGTTGAAAAGAGTGCTGAAAGATTATATTCATAGAGATCAAGCAGGTTTCTTACCAGGAAGACAAATAAGCAATAATACGAGAATTATTGTGGACATTTTAGAAAAACTGGAGAGAGACATAAATACAGATGCAGCACTATTGTTTGTTGATGCAGAGAAAGCTTTTGATAAAGTATCTTGGATATTTATGAAAAAGAATTTGGAAAAAATGGGAGTTGGAGAAAAATTCTTAAATGGCATTAAGGCCATTTATACAGAACAAAGAGCAAAAGTCATTGTGAACAGTGTGATATCGGAGGAGATTGAAGTAGAGAAAGGAACAAGACAAGGGTGCCCTATTTCCCCTTTACTTTTCATTACGGTCCTGGAAGTCCTTCTAAATATGATTCGGAAAGATAAACAGACAAAAGGAATTAAAGTGGGAGAGAAGGAATACAAATTACGCGCCTTCGCGGACGATTTGATGCTATCCCTGCAAGAACCAGAAAGCAGTGTCCCCAGAGCTTTGGAATTAATTGAACAATTTGGACTTGTAGCTGGCTTCAAATTAAATAAGCAGAAAACCAAAGTTTTAGGTAAAAATATGAGTGCAGAACAGATCCAAAGAATTCAAGAAGCCACAGGCCTCAATTTTGTCAAATCGGTAAAATATCTAGGTATCAATCTCACAAATAAGAACTTGAACCTGTATAAGGATAACTATGAAAAATTGTGGACGGAGATAAAAAAAGACATGGAGATCTGGACAAGACTTAAATTATCGTTAATGGGAAGAATAGCAGTGGTTAAAATGAATGTCCTACCAAGGATGCTGTTTCTATTCCAAGCCATACCAATTTTGGATAAACTAGACTGTTTTAAGAAATGGCAAAAGGACCTATCGAAATTTATATGGCAGGGCAAAAAGCCAAGAATAAAATTCAAGATCTTAACAGATTCTAAAGACAGAGGAGGCTTTGCCCTGCCGGACTTAAGACTTTACTTTGAAGCAGCGGCCTTTTGCTGGCTAAAAGACTGGTTTAAGTTAGAGAACGTCGATGTGTTGGACTTGGAAGGTCATGATAATATGTTTGGGTGGCACGCATACCTTTGGTACGACAAGGTTAAGATCCACAGAACCTTTAAGACTCATATAGTTAGAAAATCCTTGTATCAGGTTTGGACTAGATATAAAGACTTGTTAGAGAGAAAGACCCCTAGATGGATCTCTCCAGTGGAGGCCAAGGCCTATAAGAGACCGAACATGTCTGCAAACTGGTTAAGATATATGGACATATTGCAGCAGGAAGGGGACTCTTTTAAGCTAAAAAGCTATGATCAGGTGAAAAGCCAGGTCCCCGACTGGCTGCACTATCATCAGGTATTTGAAACATTTAAGATGGACAAAAAAGTTGGTTTTCAAGTAGAAAAATCAAAACTGGAAACAGAACTGTTAGAATCGAACTTTAAGAACCTTTCCAAAATGTACAATCTTTTGCTAGAGTGGCATACGAAAGATGAACTGGTTAAATCATCAATGATAGATTGGGCGAAAGATATAGGACATAATATCATGATGGATGACTGGGAGAGATTGTGGCAAAAAGGTATCAAATTTACAGCTTGTCATAGTTTAAGAGAAAACATAATGAAAATGGTTTATAGATGGTACTTGACACCAGTTAAGATAGCTAAGATGAATACCAAAATGTCAGATATATGTTGGAAATGTAAACATGCGAAAGGTACCTTTTATCATATGTGGTGGCTGTGCCCAGCGGTAAATGCTTTCTGGGATAAGATTTATAATGAGTTGAAGAAGGTAATGAAAGTTACCTTTTGTAAGAAACCAGAGGCATTTCTTCTGAGCATGACCAACGAAGAGATACCCAGTCAGGACAGAGTGTTTTTTATGTATGCCACAACAGCAGCTAGAATATTATTGGCAAGAACATGGAAAGGGGAAGAGATACCAACGGTGGAAGAATGGCAGATGAAGATGATGGAATACATGGAACTCGCAGAACTGACCGGCAGAATCCGAGACCAGAGGGAGGAGACGGTGTCACGAGAGTGGAAAAAATTTAAAGACTATTTAGTTAAATCAGTAAAATTGAATATTTGAGCAGAGATAAATTAGAGGCTTTAGTAGGGTTAAATTTGATAAAACTGGCAAAAGAAAATTTTTGAATGAATGATTTATTTGTTAAACAGGAGTTAAGTTTTGACATTAGGATAAGATTTATAGTTGATTAAGATCATGATTGTGTAAAGATAAGCATATCAAAAATTCGAGCAATTGTTAAATGAACAAGATATAAAGCTACCCTTAAGATGTTTTTGACTTTGAAGACAGTGGAGGGAATGGGGGAAGTCCCCAAATTAAGAAGTTAGTAACAAGGAAAGTATAAAGATAGGTAATGGTTAAGGTATGTATATGTTCTTTTTTCTTTTTATGTTTATTGTATTTGTTATTGTTATTGTTTTTATTGTTGTTTTTATGCCTTGTGTTGTTGTTTAAATTTGTTTTTTGGTGTTTTATTGGAAAATAATAAAATCTTATCAAAAAAAAAAAAAAACGAAAGAGGAAGCTCTGGGACACGTGCATGGGTATATATAGGTCCCTCAATCTGTTTGAACTGTGCCCCATTGGTCCAATTAATCCCAGCATCGAGGGACCTTCCAATTGCGTGTTGTGGCTGACTAATCATACCCACCCACAAGACAGGGTGTCATTTTCCTGGTCTCACCGCAACACATGCCCTTTTTGAGGGAGGACCCGATTTATTAAAAATAACTGCACTATGCATTATTTAATTGCCATACTAATTAATTAGCAGAAAGCTTTCTAGTTATAATGGGGTACGTGTGCACACCAATGAAATAACCTTTCCTTGGCGTAACTGATATATTATCATGGAGTCAGTAACATCTGCTGGAGGCAGTAATGCTTCCAGTTTCTGGAAAATGCAAGAAGAGGGAGTGCTCTTGTGCTCAGGTCTTGAGGATGGGCTTCACATGGGTATCTGTCTGGCCACTGTGAAAACAGGATGCTGGACAGGCTGGGACACTGGCCTAATCCAACCAACTCTTCATGTTCTTAACCATTCTCTCCTGGTGCTCCTATGCCTGGAGCTGTGTCCCAGAATTACATACTCCCATACCACTATGGCAAGTTCTTAAAGAAATGGGAGTGCCGGATCACCTCATTTGTCTCCTGAGAAATCTCTATGTGGGACAAGAAGCTACAGTTAGAACTGGATATGGAACAACTGATTGGTTCAAAATTGGGAAAGGAGTACGACAAGGCTGTATATTGTCTCCCTGCTTATTTAACTTATATGCAGAATTCATCATGCGAAAGGCTGGACTGGATGAATCCCCAACCGGAATTAAGATTGCCGGAAAAAATATCAACAACCTCAGATATGCTGATGATACTACCTTGATGGCAGAAAGTGAGGAGGAATTAAAGAACCTTTTAATGAGGGTGAAAGAGGAGAGCGCAAAATATGGTCTGAAGCTCAACATCAAAAAAACTAAGATCATGGCCACTGGTCCCATCACATCCTGGCAAATAGAAGGGGAAGAAATGGAGGCAGTGAGAGATTTCACTTTCTTGGGTTCCATGATCACTGCAGATGGTGATAGCAGTCACGAAATTAGAAGACGCCTGCTTCTTGGGAGAAAAGCAATGACAAACCTAGATAGCATCTTAAAAAGCAAAGACATCACCTTGCCGACAAAGGTCCGTATAGTTAAAGCTATGGTTTTCCCAGTAGTAATGTACGGAAGTGAGAGCTGGACCATCAAGAAGGCTGATCGCCGAAGAATTGATGCTTTTGAATTATGGTGCTGGAGGAGACTCTTGAGAGTCCCAGGGACTGCAAGAAGATCAAACCTATCCATTCTCAAGGAAATCGGCCCTGAGTGCTCACTAGAAGGACAGATCCTGAAGTTGAGGCTCCAGTACTTTGGCCACCTCATGAGAAGAGAAGACTCCCTAGAAAAGACCCTGATGTTGGGAAAGATGGAGGGCACAAGGAGAAGGGGACGACAGAGGATGAGATGGTTGGACAGTGTTCTCGAAGCTACTAACATGAGTTTGGCCAAACTGCGAGAGGCAGTGAAGGATAGGCGTGCCTGGCGTGCTCTGGTCCATGGGGTCACGAAGAGTCGGACACGACTGAACGACTGAACAACAACATACCACTTCCTTATTTTGTTTCATCTTCCACTTCACATTAATAGCAGCTCCGCTTTCCAAGCACTATGGAATCAAATTGGGGGATAGTGGCTGGGAGTTGGCTTACAGCAGGCTTCCTCAACCTCGGCCCTCCAGATGTTTTGAGACTACAATTCCCATCATCCCTGACCACTGGCCCTGCTAGCTAGGGATCATGGAAGTTGTAGACCAAAACCATCTGGGGGGCCAAGGTTGAGGAAGCCTGGTTTACAGCTACAAAGGTACCAGTAATGTGTAACCAACGTTCAAAAGTAACAGGGCTACTTTTATGGAATTTGAAATGGTTTTGTGACTGTCGCTTTCCAAAGACGAGAATGTCCACTATATAAGGTCTACATTGCCTTTTTGAGTGTACACTTAAAAGGTAAACTAACTCAGAAAATGTTGCTACTGGATGCATTAAAATGGAAATACAATGGAAGCACGATTGCAGCACATGCAAGTATCAGTGCAGATACCATTGCCAGGGTGCTGGAACTGCCTGCTCCTGGTTGTAAATCCTCATTTGCCTTTACACGGTGTAGGAAATAGCTCTAAGTCTCCCCAGTAGCCCATTTAGCATCAGTTCCCACCTTGTCATCATCCTAGCTCTAGCACCTTTGCAGCACAATCGTATACTGGATTCCCATTTATCACAGGAGGAATCTAAAATGGAAGGGAGAAGGAGGTCAGATGAGGAAATTTAAATCCCATCACTAATCCTGCCACTAATCCTTTGAGGACTGCATCTTTTGCCAGTGCTAATTTGGAGGATATCCTCCCGGTGATACATTTGAGACAGGAAGGTGAATAAAAGGTCAGGAATGCCTATGCCTTGATGCCACAGAATAGTTTTGCCAGCTGAATATCTTCCAAGGATTTATAGGATGCGTTCTCATGGCTGGTATGCAGCTAGAAGTACCACTGGAAGCACTTACTTCCCTGTGCTTTGCAGTCTTACTTTGTAAGGTTGGTGTGAATTCTGATTTGTAGACCTGACAGGATGCCTTCTCAACACAGGGGAATTGCTGTTAAAAGGAAGTAAGCCTGCATGTTGAATAAAAAGTGTCCTTATGCAGATCTGGCCACATAACCCCACTACCACCTGGAAGAAAAAGGCAATTCCTCTTTCATAATGTGGGAAGAGAAAATCAATGCAAATGGGGAGCAATGGAATCCCAACAGAAGTTCTGAAAAGCCAGCCTCAGTTCCTCCTTCATGACACACCTGCACGGCCTTCTCTTGCAGTGTTGGGAAAAAGGATCCGTGCCACAAAACATGAGTGACCCCAGCACTGTGACCTTCTCCAAGTACAAAGGTGACTGCCATGATTGTAACAACTACCATGCAACCCCCCTGCTGAGTACTGTGGGCAAAGTCTTTGCCCATGTAGTTCCTCAAGAGATTACAGTTACTCGCTGACAGTGCTATCTCAAGTCACAATGCAGCTTTCTCACTGTGCCAGCTGCTGAAGAAGTGCTGGGAGCAGAGATGTCCCTTGCACATTGCCTTCATAGACCTGATGAAGGCCTTTGACCTCATCCGCTGAAAAGGACACTTCACACTGCTCAACAAGATAGGATGCCCACCTAAGCTCCATGAGATGATCCTGTCCTGCCATGAAAACATGCACAGCACTGTGCAGTTCATTCTCAGATGCCTTCCCTATCAAGAGCGGTGTGAAACAGGGCTGTGTTCTGGCTCCAAATTTCTGTGGCATATTCCTCTCCCTGTTGCTTTCCTATGTCTTCAGCTTGACTATGTACTTCCATTAAAGGAGTAACGGTGGTATGTTCAACCTGGCACATCTCCATGCCAAGAGAAAAGTGCAGTGGGTCTTTGTCCAAGGTATCTTGTTTGCACGTGATGCAGCATTGACAGCACACTCTGAGGAAGCTCTAGAGAGACTCTTCAACCGTGTTGTCCATCAGCCTGACAAAGACCAACAGGATGTCACCAGCACTCCACTCATCAGCATTGGTGACCACATGCTTGAGGTGATAAGACAGTTTTGCCTACCTGGGCTTCCCACCATAACAAGCAACCTTTGTATTGACGCTGAACTGGACTAGTGTATTGGCAAGGCAGCTACGGCAAAGCCTTGCCTCTGCAAAAGGGTATGGGAGAATGAGATGCTAACGATCAATGCCAAGATAAAGGTCTACCTGGCTTGTGTGTTGAGCATGCTGCGTTATGGAAATGTGTCATGGGCAGCTTACACCCACCAGGAACGATGCCTCAATGCCTTCCATATGTGCTGTGTCAGGAAGATTTTGAGCATCACATGGGACAAAGATGTGCTCTCCCAAGTCCACATTCCCAGCATGTTCACACTTCTGTCTCAGGTAATGTCCACCAAACAGAAGATGGAAGTATCCCCAAGGAAATGCTATAAAGGGAGCACTAGGCCTATTGGCAGACAAACTCTGTATTACAAAGATTTCTGTGAACATGACATGAAGGCTGACAACATTAAACCCACCGTATGGGAATCCCTTGCAGACAACTGTAGTGCCTGGAGACAGACAGACAGGTCGTGGATCCACAGCAGTGAGCAGCGGAGAAATGACCACTGGGAGGAATAAAGAGAGAAGAAATGCCATGGTGCACTTGTAGCAGCAAAACCGGGTGCCTTCATCTGCCCCAGCTGCAACAAAACATGTCTCTCCCATATTGGTCTCTACAGCGACAGCAGGCACTGTAACTATCCAATGATTTGACGTCACCCTCAAAGGGATCACTCTTCCATTGTCTTCTGAAACAGATGGATGCCAGCATACAACACACAATTCTATTAATGTTTAATTGTGTGTGTGTGTGTGTGTGTGTGTTTAGCTGTTCTTATTTTATCTGTAAGCCACCTTGAGTCCCTGTCATGGGGAAAGGTGGGGTATAAATAAATATACAACAGCAACAGTTAGAATTCTAGGCCAAAGGCTACTCTGTCCCCAAAAGTGCCTGTTTAGTCTGAAGTGGTCAGAAAGAGGTCACAACAGGATGGAGCTCAGGCTGCTTGCATCTACAGCTAATGTTCCCAATTTAGAAACACGCCACAACACAACTGAATTGTCTAAGCTAATAATTTCCCACGGAGTATGGCTATGTTGCACTTTTAACACTGGTTATGCAAAATGAAGTTGTTGTTTTTTTAATAAACATTCAATACAGTGGTACCTCAGTTTACGAACGGGATCCGTTCCGGAGCCCCATTCGTAACCCGTGACGTGCGCAACCTGAAGTGCCACTTCTGCGTATGTGCACAGATTCTGTGCTTCTGCGCATGCGCATGAAGTCATTTGACACGTCTGCGCATGTGTGAACTGCTGAACTCGGAAGTAACGCGTTACATTATTTCCGGGTTCGGCGCGTTCGTAACCCGTGTTGTACGCATCCTGAAGCATTCGTAACAAGAGGTACGACTGTACTGTGAAAAAACAAGATGGACTAATGGTTAGGGCTTGATAGGAGGCATCTCCCTATGCTCCTATGCCTTCTAGCAAGAGTGCCAACCATGGACCGTGGATGCCCAGGGCCCTAGCACTGAAATTTGTGGGTGCCCAACCCCTTCATGGTCCCCAGGGAGTTGGCACCTATGCCTTCTAGATTCATATTGTTGTATTCTTTTTGTAATCTTGGGTAGCTTAATTGCAGGGATTCATTTGAAGAGTTCTCAGCATTGAGCACAGAGACCTTCCTAAAAATAAATGCAGTATATTTGGATAAGCTTTAATGAGTGGATATTTCCAGACAGCAACAGAATGTTTAGCGTACTCGGAGATTGCAGAACCGGTGCTTAACCAGCAAACTCCTAAATTGTACAAAAACAACAGCAATAACCCGTCAAAGTTCATGAGCCCTTATTACACATTACTTTTCATTAAACAAAGAGATTATACAGATGCTGCTGACAAGGATTATCAAAACAGAATGGCACCACCTGCCCCCTGCAACCTCACTAATTAGTACAGAATCTGAGGTGCCAATTAACACAGAAAAGAGGGAGGGGTCAGTAAACACAGTCCGAGGCCACCATTTCATGCAGAGCACAAAGGCTGTGCTGCATTACTTTGGGATGGGGCTACTTTTATGCAGAGATTGGGGGTTTCAGCTACGCTTCAGTGGCATAACATACTCTCCTGATTTTCCTCTTGCTTCTCTGATTCTTAGTCCTCTCTCTTTCTTGATTGCACCTAGAGCTAGCTGAAAGTGATTTTAGATGATTTAAGTAAAAGGAAAACACGTAAGGTTGTATCCAATTCTGTCTCCACTGATGGAGGACTCTTTGATTCATTGGAGGAGAGGGAAGGTGGGGTTTTTTTTTTTTTGTTTTTTTTTGCAAACCCCCTTCTTTTGCCTGAAATCCCTTATGCCACCTATCATGCAGTTTTAAACCTTCTGGAGTAAATCTGGGCTAGGCAGGTAATTTTGACTTCCCTGTTTCTGCTAATGGGAGCCATTGCTGGATAAGAGAGCTTTCCATCAGCAGTGGACACAGCCCCAAATATTATACTGAACATTTCTAAGATGGGGGGGGGGAATGCAATCCCTTCTCAGTTAAAGTAAAACATTCAAAAATATTTGAATCCCTAGCGTGGTTTTTAAAACAAAGTACTAAATACATTCACAACATCTTTTTACCAACGCATAGACCAGGATTCCTCAACCTCGGCCCTCCAGATGTTTTGAGGCTACAATTCCCATCATCCCTGACCACTGGTCCTGCTAGCTAGGGATCATGGGAGTTGTAGGGCAAAAACATCTGGAGGGCCGAGGCTGAGGAAGCCTGGCATAGACAGTGTGTGTGTGTGTGTGTGTGTGTGTACACCCACACACCACTGTTATTTTTTTCTAGAAAAAGAGGTGGCAGAGCTCACCATTAACTTTTCCCTTGTTCTCTTTGAATGGCAATGGTGCCCACCTGAGAGCTGCTGGAGCTGAGCTCCAGTGAGCTCTGGCTGGAAAAAAAAAAGTCCAGATATACATATAGATAACAAGGAGGGAAAATAAGTGTTTTCTATACCCTCTGGTAATTGTAAGGCTAATATAACTCTGATTGATTTATTCATCAGTTCTGCACATTCAACTGACCCACTCTAAATCATGTACTGTAAACATTTTCTCTCTTCCTTCCTCTCCACTTCCCAGGGCTTTAAAGGACAATGAAGAGACATTTGCATCCACTGGATTACTTATGAATTGTTGCTCTGCATTCCATGGAGTCCTCGGAATCCAATCTGCAAAGGGATTTTGAATTTGATCTATACACTGGATACACTACATACGTTCAGTGAGCAAAAGGTTGCCGACAACTTTGCTTAAAAAGTCCCACTAAAATGCCACCATTCCATGGCCTCATTTAATTCTTATGAAAGCTAGCACTTACTGTACTCAAATTTCCATTAAATGTGGAATTATATAATACTACCATGCCTGGATGCGTATTTTGATTACAAGATCATTTAAAATGTATTTGGAATATTAATTTCGCATACAATAATTCTCTATACTGCCGAGTTTCCAGGCAGTGTCCCAATCAAGTATTGACAAGATCCAGCCCTGCTTAGTTTAATTAAGGTTGTTGCATCCTGTACCATCGGACTATGAAGTTAGTAAGTTCCTTGGGTCAGAAAGCTGTTATTTTTGCTCAAGCAACTCTGCACATTGATGGAACAGCAGCAACAACAGTGTTACTGTTACAGAGTGGTAGAACCCCCCCCCCCCCGCATACCTCAGTTTCAGTATGTCAATGATCAAGGATGATGGGACTTGTAGTCCAGCACCATCTGCAGGGCCAAAGGTTCCCCCATCTATGCTGTTTCCCTGTGGTGTGCTTCCATGCCACCACACTACAGTATATTATTATTATTTTGAAGTATTTTTATTAAATATTTCTTGATTTACAAAGGTATGTGCAATGTCTCTCTCTCGTATTTTTTACATGCATCATTTTTACAAATCAGTTTCATTTGTTGAGACATTGAGAAGAAAAAGGGGGAAAGAGGTGGATGGGGTAGGAGGATGGGTGGGGTTGGGGTTGGGTGTGGCTGTTCATTTGTGATTGGCTGTGGTGGTCTTTGTTTTCATGTGTGAGTGGGGTGGGTGGCTGTTTTGGATCAGGTTAGCCATATTGATTTGTATGCTGTTGGTATATTTTTGTCATTGTCTTGTTGGGCTGTGTGTGTGATAAAGGGGAGCCATACCATCACACTATGTTTATGATGAAATGGACCAATCACCATTCAAATCTTCCAAGCCAAGTAACGACCAAAGTTTGAAATGAAATTATCTGAAGGACACTGAAACAGGGATGCAGCAATCCCTTTGCATGGGGATGGAGCCATGCTGGAGCACAGCGATACATTACTGCCATTTCCTCTCAATCCTGTAGCTTCGAACAGCATTCTGCAAGGAACAGCAAATGCAGAGGTCAGGGGCCTTCTAGTTCCAGCCCTGGCAGATCCTGACAGCTAGCCATCCTAAGAATATCAACAGAGAATCACAAAGCAGACACCACAAAGACTCATCAAGGGATACCCACATGACCCGAAGGTGCTATGCCACGTCAATGATGAATAAGACCACTGCCACCCACAACCTGATTGTGGATGGAGGACTTGACCTGGCATGTGTAACAGAGACTTGGTTGGATGAAGCAGATGCGCCTGTCCTTGCTGCTGCTTGTCCCCCAGGTCTCTCTTACGCACAGCAACCTAGGCCTCAGTCCAGTATACCTGAAGGAGCGTCTCCACTCCCATCGTTCTGCCCGGACACTGAGGTCCAGTGCCGAGGGCCTTCTGGCGGTTCCCTCGCTACGAGAAACCAAGTTACAGGGAACCAGGCAGAGGGCCTTCTCAGTAGTGGCACCCGCCCTGTGGAACACCCTCCCACCAGATGTCAAAGAGAAAAACAACTACCAGACTTTTAGAAGACATCTGAAGGCAGCCCTGTTTAGGGAGGCTTTTAATGTTTAATAGATTATAGCATTTTAATGTTCTGTTGGAAGCCGCCCAGAGTGGCTGGGGAAACCCAGCCAGATGGGCGGGTATAGGTAATAAATTATTATTATTATTATTATTATTATTATTATTATTATTATTATTAACCTGTCACACCATTTTCTAATTAAGCAACATCCACAAGGGAACACAAGGAAGGCCACATATTTCCCTAATCCCAATCTGGCATCAGTACCACTAACAAGGCACCTCTCTATGACATATGGTGTAAAAGTTTACAGCAACACTGTGAAGCTTAAATGACTGTTAACCTCTGGATGAAACTCAGTCTATAATCACCAAGGTCTGTTTTATTATGAAGTATATGTTTATTGATGCAACAGTGAAACACAAACTTCTTTCAAGGGGTAATTATTAGCATGATTTGCACAACCTTCCAGCCAAAATCCAAGCCCACCTCATCGTTTCCTGAAGGTCATTCAACAGATGTTGAGGAAAGAAACGGCGTGCTTACATTTGCCCAGTTAAGATCAATGTTAATACCTGCCTTCCCCCCCCCCCCAAACTCAGTAATTATTGGCCTGAAGGGCGATTCGGTTTACCAAATGTCAGTTCAGGCACCCTTCAGTGGCATTAAACGGAAATTCCCATTAAATTCTGAAAAATTAGGAAGTTAAACTTACAGTCTTCATAACTGGTGTTGCCTCTTTCCTGAATTTACTCCTCTGTCACATTTAAAGGTATTTAAATATAGCAGGGTCATCCCCCAAACTCATCTGCAACAGGTTAAAACTTGTTAAAAACAATCAGCTCTAGAAGCGTTTTCCTTCAGAAAAGGCACAGGTTTTACTTGGGTCAATTTATTTGTTATTAACAGAACAGTTCCATATGTGTTACTGCAATTAAAGGTAACATCTTAAACTTTGGTTCACATTTTTAAAAGAGCAAAATGATGTTGGTGATGAAGCAAATAGGCACAGATCAACTAATAACAATTTGGGATTCCCTCTTGGACTTTTTGTGGCAAGAAGAAATGAGTGATTCCGAGACACACAGGCTTAAGACAAATATGGTTTAACAGAAAGTGAAGAATATGGATATTAACATGGACTGTATGTCTTAAATAATCTTTCTGGCAAACGGAAAATCAGAAACTTATTTTCTCCATCTCTAATGTCCATTTTCCCTTTGTTTTTCCTCTTTCTTTTATTTTCTTCTTCTCTCTCTCTTTTCATTTTTCTTCTTTATTTTATTATGTTTGCTCTGTTTTTAGTTTGTGCAGCTATTATTTTATTGTATTGTGAAAAACTTTAATAAAAATATTATTATTTTTTTAAAAAAACCTGATAACCATTTTCTAGCTCACTTGCTTCTACAGTAGCTATGTGATGCAAGTGTTATTAAAAGTTTAATTAGGCACACCATTTTTTTTTATAAAAAAATGCTCTGCTAATTATATAAATTTGCAACCAATTATTTTCTTCATGGTGAAACAAACCTTCAGCAGCTGTTAAAACTCTAATGGGTGAAAGCTTTGCATCCCTGCCAAATGGCTTTCCTTCTTCAATGGTGGGGAGAAGGATTTGTAAGTGTTTACACACTCCCACTACCCTTCAATAGCTTACAAGGACTTCAAATCCCACACTGATCTGTATATTGCAATAGGAGCCCAGGCAGAGGTTGAAAATATTTGTTTTGGCTGTAGGTTTGTGTCAAACTCAACAGCCTGTAAAATCCCATAGCCTGTAGCCCATTTTAAGACTTGCTGTGCCAGCACACAAGTTCTTAGAGAAAGGACATTAAACTATCGCACCAATGCAATGGCAAACGAGAAGCCTAATTACCCAATGCATTAAAGCAAAATGCCCATCATTTGAGCAGGTGTGGTATGTGTGCAGAACGGATGCATGTACTGCAAGGTTGCCAGGGTAGGGTAGCTGTGGGGTATTTCTGAATGGTCTGCACATGGCACCCCTGCTCGACTAAACCTACAATACTGGGAGCATCTGGGCACTGAGTGTTGGGGTGAATCTTTCACCCTCATTGCAACAGTGCATCATTTTACTTTTTCCTCCATCAGAGTGAATGGCAACAATTTACTTACACAGAAAACCTGGGGGGAAAGTCAACCATCAGGATTAATGTCAAAGTTTATGTTGTTGTTGTTTAGTCGTTTAGTCGTGTCCGACTCTTCGTGACCCCATGGACCAGAGCACGCCAGGCACTCCTGTCTTCCACTGCCTCCTGCAGTTTGGTCAGGCTCATGTTGGTAGCTTCGAGAACACTGTCCAACCATCTCGTCCTCTGTCGTCCCCTTCTCCTTGTGCCCTGCATCTTTCCCAACATCAGGGTCTTTTCCAGGGAGTCTTCTCTTCTCATGAGGTGGCCAAAGTATTGGAGCCTCAGCTTCAGGGTCTGTCCTTCCAGTGAGCTCTCAGGGCTGATTTCCTTCAGAATGGAAAGGTTTGATCTTCTAGCAGTCCATGGGACTCTCAAGAGTCTTCACCAACACCATAATTCAAAAGCATCAATTCTTTGGTGATCAGCCTTCTTTATGGTCCAGCTCTCACTTCCATACATCACTACTGGGAAAACCATAGCTTTAACTATACGGACCTTTGTTGGCAAAGGTGATGTCTCTGCTTTTAAAGATGCTATCTAGGTTTGTCATTGCTTTTCTCCCAAGAAGCAGGAGTCTTTTATATTTACTGCTAATAAGCCACTCCACTTGAAGAATAAAGCCTGATGCTACCTGCATAGCTCCAGTCTGGCTTCTGTTTCTTGGTCATACAAAAGTGTGACAAAACACTGGCAATTTTTATAGATAGTTTCCAGACAGCTACGTCAGAATTTGAATTGTAGGTAGCATCTTCATTTTCTCTTTGAAGATGTATTATACACTAGAAAATGCAGCTGGCATGTAACAAACAGAAATCCCCTCTCCATTGATATATTGTTAAAAGTGTGAAGGAAAGAGCACCGGCCATGTGCAGTATTCACCAATTATCAGACTGGCTGCCATGGCAAATCTGTCCTGGTTCACACATCACACCAAGCCAGCCAAGGCTTAGTATGAATTTGTGAGAATATGGGATCTTGGAAAGTATATTGCTAAGAGATATCTTAGCCCAGTGTGTAATCCATACCAAGGCTCATAGTCACGAGCCATACGCCATAGGACAAACCTTGGTTGCAGACAATGATTAGTCTGTAAAGAGCTAAACCACGAGCTTAGGTTTTCATGATACAATAAGCCAAGCCATGGCTTTGCTGAGAATGGCACAGTAGCAAAAGAATGTACGGAGAACCTGTTGATTCATGCTAAGTGCTTATGCAGCATCCTGTTCTTACAGTGGCGAAACAGATACCTGTAGGAAGCCCCCGCAAGCAGGACCTGAGTGAAAGAGCATTCTGCCCACCTGTGATTTCCAGCCACTTATATTCAGATGCATGGTGCCTCTTACAGTGGAGGTGAAACACAGACTTTGTGGCTAGTAGGTGTTCATAGCCTTCTTCTCCTTGAATTTCTCTGATCCTCTTTTGAAGCCTTGGATGCTTACACTGACCTGGTTCACACCTACTGCTAAGCCAAACCAAGGTTGAGCAAAACTGAGCAAAAAAGCAGGCTACTGGACAGGAGATTGTAGCCTTTTCACTCCCTCTAAGGGAGAACTGAAGTGTTAAAACGTAATGGCAAATGCTAGCACAACTCCATTCATTTCAATGGGAACCAGACACTAGAAGAAGAAGAAGAGGAGGAGGAGGAGGAGGAGTTTGGATTTGATATCCTGCTTTTCACTACCCGAAGGAGTCTCAAAGCGGCTAACATTTTCCTTTCCCTTCCTCCCCCACAACAAACACTCTGTGAGGTGAGTGGGGCTGAGAGACTTCAAGGAAGTGTGACTAACCCAAGGTCACCCAGCAGATGCATGTGGAGGAGCGGAGACGCGAACCCGGTTCCCCAGATTATGAGTTTACCGCTCTTAACCACTACACCACACTGGCTTGGCTGTGGCAAAAAGAAATACCTCAAATAATGCAACATTTGTTCTGGTTTTATTGCAGTATGTTTATTATATATACTGGGGCCTGTCAATACACATTGACAGTTGGGGAGTGGAGGGAAGGATATGGAATTTGCTGCTCTGGGAGTTTGTTTGTTTTTTGTTTTTTTCTGGAGAGCAGAATAAAAATAAATAATAGAATTTCACCCAGCTGTTTGTTGGGGATAAAAATGGAGCACCTGGAGACTCCTTTCCAGATGCCTCCAGATAGGAAATACATTCAGAGTATTATATTAGTTTATACAAGTAATATAGAGAACAATAGAGAAAAGGTCTCAGATATTGAGATGGCCTTAAAATTATCATCATGCCATTCCTCTGAATAGTTCAGCATATGTTTGCTAAAAAAGCAGCCAGATGTAGTACTGAGAGGAGATAAACTTAATCCTTTAAGCATCGGGTCTCTTTGTTACACATGATTTATGATAGCCTTGAATTAAAAACCAAACCAAACCATATTGCATTTGCAGCATAGTCACTGGCGGACAAACAGATAGTATATACACTGTACCATGAAAAATACACTGCACCTAAAATTGTTCTAATTTAAACTTAGCCTTTTCTGCCCTGGTGTATTAAACAACAACTTGGTTCCTATAGCGACCCTGCAATACCTGTATATGATCAGATTTATGCCAGTAATTGCCAGCATAACCACTATATCAAATGAAACTCAAATGCACTTTGTGCGTGTGTGTTTGGTGGCTGATTCTAATAAGCAGAAACAGAATCTGGCAACAGCTGTCGACAGAGAGATATTTTAATAGACAGCAGCGAATACATCCTACAAGGGCTTCGAACTGAATTATCCAAGTTCAACACTGTGCTTTGCAGAAACAACTTTTTAAAACTCTCCTGCTCCCTTAAATGATCCTGCCCAAGCTACCTTGCTGCCCCCTAGACTTAGAACAACACTGTCTTTTCCTTAAAGGTAACCTCTTCAGTGATGCTTATGGTTTAACTCCCTTGCCCCTATATGTCAGACCCTGGCCTAGCTCTGAGACTGGGTGAAGCTGAGATCCAGTTCAGGTGTGGAGGACAGGACCAGAAGAGCAACAGGCATGGTCACTGGACAGGCTGGAGGTCAGGGGTCAGATCAGACAGGCAAGGATCAAATGGCCAGAAGCAGGAGCAGACTCAAGTCAGGCAGAAGATCAGTTTCCAAAGCAGCAGTGGAAGACTGAGAGGCCAGAAGCAGATGCCAAAGGCAGGCAAGCAGGTGACTGAGGCAGGGGTCAGCAACCTAAGGCCCATGGGCCGGAAGCGGCCCACAGAGTTGTTTGACCAGCCCCCGAACCGAGCTACCCACTCACGCGCCGCGCTAAACGGGTGCAGCACGGCATGGGGACTCGCTTCCATGGTGCTGAAAATTGCATCTGTGCATGCGCAGATGCCAAAAACTGCGTCCATGCAGACGCAGGCGCTAAAAAACTCAGGTGCGCATGATCCGGCCCACAAAGGGATCTCCGTGGGACCAATCAGGACCAGGCAAGATAAACCTTGCTGACCCCTGATCTAAGGCAAAGAAACCCAGCAGGAGAGAGAGAAGAAGCAGGGAAGCAGAAGCAAAACTGGGGTTTGGAGGACAAAATTATACAAGCAGGGACTGGACAGGCTATGTCAATTTCTCTGCCTTAATTTATCCTTCAAGTTCAATAATCTGAAAAAAATGGCATTAAAGGGAGTTCAATAACTGACTTGCAATGACTCTAAGGGTAACTTTCTCAAGTTAAGTGGTGGCTTTTTTTAACTGCTGCCCCATCTAAGTTCACCTGGAGTCTGTGGGAGGCAACATCTATTAACATTTATTTTGCACACACGGTCAACTTTGACTAAAAGTTCAGGACAATGCACTGGATGGATTGAGATGTGACAGCCCTTCTATACTTAACCCCTGCTTGATCACAATGACATGATCTCTGTCTAGACTCCACAGACACAAGGCTGACATAGGAGAACACTGAAAGATGTTTGGCTCTGACAACAGAAAACCCTGATACACTTGCCACAAAACCAACTAGAGTAAAAATCCTCACTAACAATACACTATACTCAGGGAATCATGCCATTTCCAAAGGAATCAGGCCAACTCCAAAGCTACGTTAACCATGTTACAGCAGGTGTCTTCAACCTTTTCAGTCCAAAGACCCACTTTTAAACCCAAACATGAATTTGGGGACCCATTTCTTAATCTTTTGTCATACATTTGCCTGTTGGTGGTTCTCCTGTTGTGACCCTCCTTGGATCAGGCTGCAACCTGCCAGCTGAAGACCAGTGGGCTCGAGTGTTCGACTCTGATTGCGGAAATATCCACTGAGCCCTGAAGCACCTTGGGACAGTCACCCTCTCTGATCCTAACGTATTTCACAGGGTTCATAGAATTGTAGTATTGGAAGGGACCCCAAGATCAATCAAGTCTAACCTTCTGCAATGCAGGAATCTCACCTAAAATGTCAATGACAGGTGGGCATCCAACCTCTGCTTAAAGCCCTCCAAGGAACCTCCCAAGGGGGACTGTTCCACTGTTGCTGTAAGGTTAAAAATTGGGGTGGAAGGGGGCAGGAAATATGCACACCACCTTCAGCTCTTTGAAGGAATAGTGAGATATATTGTCCCTGACACCTGTTAAAACCCCCCTTTTTTCAGACAAGCCTACCCAGACATGTAATTTTGTGATGTATATTAGATTTTTTTTTAATCCACTGAGTTTTCTTTTTATTATTTCTACCTTTGCTTTATTGGTTTTTGTTGTTGTTTAGTTGTTTAGTCATGTTGCTTTATTGGTATTTTCTTATAAATACTTTATACACTGTTTTATGTAAACTGTTTAGAAGAGTTTTTTAAATTAAATTGTACACAAATATTGTTAAATGAATACATACAAATCTAGTTTTGTGCACGAGCACTGTTTGCACCAGCACTGTTTGTGGAGGACCATAAAGGTAAAGGTAAAGGAACCCCTAACCGTTAGGTCCAGTCGCGGACGACTCTGGGGTTGCGGCGCTCATCTTGCTTTACTGGCCGTGGGAGCCGGCATACAACTTCCGGGTCATGTGGCCAGCATGACTAAGCCGCTTCTGGCGAACCAGAGCAGCGCACAGAAACACCATTTACCTTTCCACCGGTGCAGTACCTATTTATCTACTTGCACTTGACATGCTTTCGAACTGCTAGGTGGGCAGGAGTTGGGACTGAACAACAGAAGCTCACCCCGTGGTTTAGACCACAGCGCCACCCGCGTCCCTGCGGAGGACCATAATTAAGGGCAAAAACTGAACTGAAAGAGGAAGCTACTCCTGGTTCTGATTACAGCTGCTTTTTAAAACAGCATTAACTTCAGCAAATTACGACTTTTTTTGTAATTCAGTGAAGATTAACTAAAGTAGAGGTGAAAATATTTTCTTCGGGCCTAGATGAGAAGCAACCCTATGTTCTCATGTATTGAATAAGGGAGTATGAAAAATGCTGCATTTTATAAAGTTTCTCTGCTTAGTGCATCAAGAGACCAAAAGCAATAATGCAGTCTGAACAAGCGACACTACCTGTTGTAGGTGTCAGGAACCTTTGGCCCTTCAGATGTCGCTGAACTACAACTCCCATCATCCCCGGTTGTTGGCAGTGCTTGCCAGAGTATATAGAAGTTGCAGTTCAGCAACATCTGGGGAGGCAAAGGTTCCCCACACCTGCTCTATTGCGCTTCTAGTAGATCATCCTGCAGCATTTCAACATGGCATATCTGCTGGTTTGACACAATAATACAGTACTAGCAAGATTCAGAATTAAGCCAGCACCAAACAGCCAGTGCAAATGTATCCAAGCACCTACCGGTAATTATTCTCTGAACATTAATTTGGGACGAAGTTTTATCTTATTAATCCTTGCATTATATGCCTTAAGGCTTATTTTTAGATTTTTGATACGGCAATTTCTCTCAAACCTTTGAAGAAGGTGGGCATGAAAATATTTTTTCCCTGTACTCCTTCAAAAATGAATGGACATAAATAAGAGTTGGTTTGTTTTTTGTTTTTATTAAAAAAGTCAAAACCCTAAAAGACATTAGACTGATCTAAGGTTGCTTTTATCTGTTAAGAATATAGGGTTATGCGGCACCTTAAAGACTAACAAATTTATTATGCTATAACATTTTTGCAACCTACAATTTACTTTATTCTAGTCCACAAAGCTTGTGTTAAGTCTTTATCATGCCACAAACCCCAGTGTTGCTTATGCTGCAACAGATGAACAGAGCTACCCCGCTTGTATATGTAATTAGGAATGATTTTTATGTAGGTTATTACGAGCACAAGATACAATGGCCTGGCAATGTGTCTCCTGCTCGCCCCCAAAAAAGTATTTTTCTTTGTCAAGATTCCCATAATGACTAATATATCCACAATGGGGAAAAAGGCCAAGGGGCTTAGAAAAACTGCTGCTTTCGATTTTATTTATTTATTTTTCAACTCCTGGGTCTACAAAAATAAAAAGACATATTTCCCTTTTCTAATTCTAGCCACAAGAGGGAGTATGCAGAATTTGTTTAAGCCACAAATAAATGTATACACTTTGCTTAATCGTATTTTTGTTTTTAGGAGGGTCAGAGAAATGTCACCAAGTCGAAAAATTATTTTGGTTTTAAAATTAGCCTACAATCCGATGCATATTCAGTTTCCATCAAAATCTCATTTGCAAAGCAGCAGAAGCAAAATGCAAGACAAAGTAAAACTGCAAAATAGAGGGGCATGCAAGAAGATCCACAAGCACACCCCTGAGTTGAAACCCCAACGACACTCCCACTTGGTCGCATGACACACTGCTCTTAAAACTAAATGAACTTGCAGCACAGCTTCGGAAGCCCCTGTTTAAATGTGAAGTAAGAGGAACCACAGCACTCATGAAAGCCCATGTAGGCTCACAAAGAAGCTTTGTGGATCACCGTTGAGGTATATATGATCAAGGTGCTAGAGGTCTTATGTAGAAACGATTGAGCTGGACTTGTGCTAAACAGCAAAGGCAGCATTCTCTTGGGGATGGCATTTTGCTTTCGCACTGGTACTGATTTGTTAAGCCACCAGGATGGCCCATGGGTGGGCTCGGAGGCTGTAGAGGATTTAAAAACCAAAACACAGTACATTTGGAGCCAGTCATGAATTCTAGCCCTCCACCCACCCACCCATAGCCAGACTGGATATAAGGGACTGCCTTGTACTGAGTCAGCCTATTCATCTATCTAGACTGACCATTCATCCATCTAACTGACAGGAAAGCTCCCCAAGGGCCCAGAGGGAGCAGTTTTTCCCATTCCTTTCTCCCAAGATCATTTTGATTGATGAACACCCGGCCTTGAAAGTCTATGCTCTGTCTCTCTGCCACCAAGCACCAGTGGGCCTTAATGCATAGTGGTTTGGGCTAGAAGCTGTGAGACCTGGGTTCAAATCCCTACAGAAACAGGAAGCTCATTAGGTAACTATGGTCCAGCTACCATAGTTAGGAGGAAGGAAATGGGGAGGAGGAAATAGGGAGAGGAAGAGCCTTGAGAATAGAATTAAATGAATTAAATGACATTGAAATTTAATCTACAATTTGTGGGGTTGCTGCTCACCCCCCATGTTGTTGTTGGCATCCATCTATTTCGGGTGACAATGGAGGAGTGTGCCTTTGGGGGCTAAGTCAACTTGTTGGAAGGTTGCAGTGCCTGCTGCGGCTGTAGGGACTGATACGGGAGAGACATGTTTTGTTGCAGCAGGGGCCGATGAAAGCATGTGGTTGTGCTGTTGCAGATGCAGCACTGAGTCTCTTCTCTCTGCACTCCTCCCAGCAGTCATTCCTCCTCTGGTCACTGCTATGGATACATAACTTGACTATCTGTCTCCAGGCACCGTGGTTTTCTGCAAGGGTTGATGCTGCCAGCCTTCATGTTACTTTTGCAGACATCCTTGAGAATCCTGCCATCTCCCATCCTGTAGACATGGCCAAGCCAGCATAGACGCCACTGAGACAGAAGTGCAAACATGCTGGGAATGTGGGCTTGGGAGAGCACATATTTGTTTGAAACTGCCCTGCCGTGATATTCCCCCATCTGGGAATATTATTTTTAAAGCAAGGAACACTCAAAGGGATTCTAGACCAAAAGGCTGCCCTTGGGAAGATCCCCCATCTGTCACCACTGACAGATGTTTACATGGTTGAGATGAAAGGAGGCTCCAATGAGATGAAAAGGAAATGCCACACAAAATGTTCCTGCAGAACAGATAGGCTCCAGGTGGCTTAACCCAAAGGTATTTCCAACATGGTGCACATCGGCCTGTTTCTTGCATGCCCCTTTTGTGGCATGAAATAATCAGCAGAGCACGGGGAAACCTTTCATGAGCACAGTGGATCTGCCTGGATACCAAAAAATGGACTAGAAGTTCACCAAATCCAATATTACCTCATCTAAAAAAAACTCAGCATTACCTAAAACAACAGCCCACTATTTTCAGAAACCTTGTCCGAAGAAAGAAATCAACTCCATTAGCACTATCTCCCTAAATTTTAATTAACAATGGAGAAAAGGGCAGCACCTCCTCCTTTAAAACCCATACTTGTTTCTACTTCTTCTCCCTCCCCACTCATGCCACCCTTTCCATTCTTCATTTAGCTGTTCCTTTAGCTACTGTATTTCACAAGCTAGATACAAAGAAGGAGCTTGCAATTCCTCAAAGGCTTCCCATTAATAGCTAACCAGGTTGCTCACTTTGTAATGAGATTCATTATAAATCTGGGGGCAGCCTGGGGGTAGAGATTCAATAGCCTTCAAAAGGTTTTAGCAGAACTCTGTGTCCCAGGTCGCTCTGCTTCCTCCAGCCTACCTCTTGACTTGCCAAACTTGATTTACCAGCAGAGTGCCGACAATAAACATGTAAATCACGTTTCAAAAGATTAGTAAATGTCAATAGCCATGCAAGTGACTGAGATAGGAAGGCACAAAATGGAATACAGGTATTTCTTGTATTAACAGCACACAACTATATTTGGTCGTTTGTCATAGCTTGTTAAATAGCAATGCAGTTTAGAAAAAAACAAAAAACCCAAAAATGACAGCTGAGAAGGCTAAGGGCATTATATAATCGCTGGGAAGGTAGGCATAGCCAGCTGTTATAAGAATTACGAGGGGGGGGGAGGCGATGCCAGGGCATGTCCAGTTTTACCATTTCAGGCATGAACAGAGAGGGGTAACTGGACTGGAGATGAGGCCCGATTCACCAGTTCCCAGAATCCTCCTCTTCGACGCCATGATCCACTGGCACAGCTTTCAAACATCTTCCTCTTCATTCCATTTGCAAATCACCCCTCAGGAATTTATCACCTATCACCCCTCAGATCACCTATCACCCCTCAGGAAGGAAATTCTCAGCAGGGCTGTCAATCTACTCCTTTGATGAGCTAGCAGCTATTGTCTCGCATAGGAAGATAAGGGGAAGAACATTTGACACCCCTCCACATGAAAAGGACACCCATTATTTCCATGAACTATCCAATTTCCGTGTAAGACCCTTGTTTTTCACACCTTCCAGCCACCATTGGATTGTATGGGAATAGGAGGGTATAAATATTAAGGGTTTCCCATTTATCAGGGCCCTTTCCTTTTTCTTAGAAGGCAGGGACCCTACAGCTGTAGTTTTTTTTCTTTGTCTCAATAAAGGATCAGTATTGTTTTGCCTGATCAACTTGTTGGTCTCTGTCATTTTCCCGACCGGAGCTTTGAACCTAGAATCAACTATTGAGTCTCCGTATCGCCACAGACTTCCATATGAAGCAGTGGCATTTCAGGTAATTCTTATAACAATTTGGCGAGCCAGGCAGGAGGCTCGGTTAGCCGGGGTTTTCAGGGCACCGAGGTTGGAGAGCCCAAGCGCACCCAGCCTCTTGCAGGGGGGTTCTCCTTCCCGGACTGTCTCTGGAGTCCTGGCCCTAACTGGGATCCTTAGCGGGACCAACCAGGGAAAACAATTTTGATCCGAACGGCCGTTTTGGGGAATTTTTGGTAGTCTTCTTTTTCTCCTTTGAGCTCTTTGTTCCTACATCGGAGGAAACGAGAAAAGGAAGACAGCGCGCTGCGAAGTGAGTACAGAGGGAAACTGATTGCGTGGGTGGGGATTTCTGTCACAGCAACCACACTTCTCTCCTCTTCTTCTTCCACCTGCAAGCTTGAAATCCATCGGAGTCTGCCCAGATAGAGAGCTTGCAGGGTCCTTTCTCTTAAACTTTTTCCCATCTGTCCCCAAGGCTCAAATTCCGTCGGAGTCTGCCCAGAAAGAGAGCCTTGTGGGAACCCTCTTCCCAAAAATCTGCTTCGGGTGCAGCCGCCCTCCTTCTCATGGAGACCTTAATTGGGCATGACCCATGAGAACGGAAACGCAAGGGCACCCGTTCCTTTCCTACTTTTAAAATTCTCTCATCTCGAGCTGGCATTGCAGCACTGCAAGCGTTCAGTAGAGACTGAGCTTAGATTGTAAGAGGCAGGGAGGTTGCTGTGACATTGTGAATGAGGGGAGGGTAAATAAAGGTCCTCATCGGAGTGTGTCCACTTTCCTTGTCGGAGTCAGTCCACTTTCCCTAAAGGCTATCCAAACCCCATTTTCCCAGTAGCAGAAACTTGTAGAAAATCTTTCCTAGACCCACTTTCCTATCGGAGTCAGTCCACTTTCCTTGTCGGAGTCAGTCCACTTCCCTTAAGGTCTTGTCCCAGGTACCCCAGAAACCCCAGAGAACCCCGGAAACCCCAGTTCCCCAGAGTTGAGAGTACTGTACAGGTTCCCCTTGTGAATTAAGATGGGTGCACCCTTGTCTAAGGAGACAAAACTTCAGGCTTCAGGAGAGAAAGAAGCACCACAGGAGCTTATTTCTCGTCTGAACTCTTGACAGTCCGCTAAAATACGTCCTCAAAAATTGGGACGTTTTATCGGAAGGAAAAGAAATCCAAAAGCCTAAACTAGTGAAGCTCTGCACGAAAGGATTGGTGAAAATCACCACCCGGTATTCTGATGAATTGAAATGGGTCAGAGGAAGTTATGTGTGCATGTTTGCTGTTTTTAAAGAGGCTGCAGAAGGCCAATTTTTCTCCACGGAGGAAAGGGGTGTGTGTGTGTGTGTGTGTGTGTGTGTGTGTAAGCTTACCCCTTTTCCTGCAGTAAAGGAGCAGGAAGAAAAGGGAGATTTGTAACTTTGAATTTTTATATAAAACTTTGAACTTGTGAACTCAGTGTTCAATACACAATTTTTCCTGCTGCAGAAGTCTTAAATTTTACAAGATAAATTGCAGTGTCTGATTTTCATCAGCCTTAAGCCTTAAAAAAAGGTTCTCTTTGTTCTGTCTGAGCTTTTCCTTCCCCATCTTCTCCTGTGTTCAAACATGTAAATCTACTCCTGAGTAAGCTTCCTTTAACAAGGAGACTACAAAAAGGGGGGGGGTTGCCAAAGGTACCCCCCATCTCACTTTCCTATGTATGGTTATTTTAATTCTTAATTTGCTGCAAAAGACTCTCCCTATCAAATCTTAGGAAAACCGTCTGTTGTATCTTAAAAAAAAAAAAAAAATTTCTCTAAGAACTTGCAATCTCTAGTCTAAGGAAAAAACCCTCATTCAAACCATCTGTCTCTCTCTGGTATTACAAATCTTGTGAACCCTGTATTTTAGGGGGTTGGACTAGATGACCTCAGGGTCCCTTTCAAACTCCCACTTTATAGCTATGTGGAAGGCTATGTGTCTGCAAGCATTCGAGAGTAACTTTCTAATTCTGATGTGGTGATGGGTTCAAATTCAGCCCAGGTCTGCTTTCTGGCAAGGAAAGCTGGAAATATTGGTTTTCAGTGTTCAGGATAAGAGTGTTGTTGTTGTTTTTTGTTTGTTTACCATTTTGTCTATTATTTAAAGTTTAAGCACATACAACATTGACCATCCCTGTAAATGAAAAGCCATTTCCCCATACATGAGGGGGCAGAGAATTTAGTCTGCCTTGGCTAAAATCACTGAGAATATTTGAATTTTATTCATTCTGACTCTGGCCATTTTTACTCATATATAAGGGAGCAGGTATTCTGCTAAATGACCAGAGGGGGCGCACACAAAATAATGATAGCCCGCATACTCAAGTAGACTAATCAATGAACCTTGACCATTTTCTCCTGTAAATAAAGGGCAGAATAATTTTGTCTGCAAATGGTACAATTGAGAATAGAAACCTGCACCCCAATTTCCTGTAGATAAAGGAGGCATAGCTCCCAATTTATTTTGCCTGGGGTATGAGATGTTTATTTGGTACAGTAAACATGATTAGTGCTGAGACTTCATTAGGAATTTAATTTGACCAAACTTAACTAGGTTTGTCTGAATGCTGAAGTTCAAAATATTTAAGGTTTAAGATTTATAAGCCCATTCCCTAAGCAGCGAGAAACAGGAAATGTGTCAGAAAATGTCTTACAACAAAACCCTAGAAAAATGGATTTGAACTGACAAAACCAAAATTTAATTTGACCAATTTCATTGCTAGGGGTGTGAATTGCTGGGTTTCTGTTTAAAATCCAACCCTGTTCTTTAAAAAAATCTACTCGCGTTTTCCTTCCTGTATTCAAGGTAATTTAGCCAATGGATGCAACTCCTTCAAATGGTACCATAGATTTCTAAATCATGAATTCTGTACATGCACAGAGGCTACTGACAAAGCTTAGCCCTGCAGAGAGATTGCTCCAGGGGCCACCTGAAGAACAAGAACAGAATTAAGTATTGGGCTTTAAAATCCTAACATGCCAAATTCTTCCCACAGGTAAAAATGAGTGCTCTCTCAGGAGCTTATTTTTTCTTTTCTTTTCTTTTCTTTTGAGAAAAGGAGGGGATTTAAGTGAATTCTATAACAGTTTTTATTAATGCATTTTAGGAATGGGGGCACCTCTTCTCTTCAGTCTACCACTGATTTGCACCTTTGGTCAAAATGCTTCCTATGTAATACTTATCTCTTTGCATTTCACCCTAAGCATTCTCTCTATGTTAATCCAGTATAACCCTTTTCTTTGTCCCTCTTTTCTTCCACAGCAAAAAAAAAAAAAAAAAAGAGTAAGGAGAAGTTTGAATCCCTGCTATATAGTTTGAATCCCTGCGGTATATAGTTGACTTCCCTCTATTTTTTGTGACTGTGAAGCATAACTTTCTTTATTTCCATTTGAGATACTCATTGTTAGAAATTGTGCATTTTAGCATTTATTTATTTTTGGTTCCTCATAGGTCATGGTTTTTCCCCTATATATATTTTGGTTCCTCCATAACATGTGGAATAAGGTTTCTTCATTTATTGCATCTCCAAAATTTATTGTTGATATTTATTTATTCTTGACTGATTTGGATGGGATCAGGTACCATCTGTAAGTTCTCTTATCAGATAGCACATGATGAATTTTAAGCTTTTTCCATTATTTTACCATTTTTCCATCTTAATTTACTTCACCTTTGAATCCTTAAGGTTACAGTCCTATAGTAATCTGTATGGTATTTATAATGTCTTTCTATTATTTAATAATAACTCTTTTTTCTAAATCTGATGTCTCTGTGTCAAGTCCGTTTTCATCTGAAAAATTGTTTAAGTGGTAATCTAATTTTTATTTTTGTTCCCTTTTAGATTTTATCTTTTTGCATTTCTACCCTTTTGTTTTGAACATGTGGAGTAATTTTTTACAAATAATAGTAATAATAATAATAAACTTAAGTGAAAAAAAAACCAAACAAACTTAGCAGATAATAACAGTAGTAATTATATAGAAATGTGATGATAATATTGAAATGAATAAAATGCTTAATGTGTTAAGATTTCATTGGTTGCAGCTTCCCAAGAAGATTCAAGGAGATTTCCCTTTCTTTTTTGACTTTTACCCCTTCCTTTTCTAACTGTGTCTTTACGTCCTAAAAAATCCCTGCCCACTTACAGGATATCCTTTATACAGACCCAATGGTGACAAGAAAGAAACAACCCCTCAGTCCAATTCCTTGGGACCACAAGACTATTACCTGCAACAACAAAACACTTCAGAGTTTTCAGAATGGCAACAGCTATCTACCTCCAAAAGACTGAAGGGGGGGGGAGTTGAATTGTAAGGACATTTTCTCTCTGAATGGTCTCAAGATCACGATTGCACAAGATATGCATCTGATATATAATTATTATGTTTTATGTTGTGTAATGTTATGCAGAAACATTGAATTATGTCTGACAGTATATGTAAATTCCACAAAGGGGGGAACCCAATTTTTGTGTGTAATTGTTGTCATGTTTACTGTATGGTGTCTTTGTATATATTGCTTACACCCCAATGGAGGATTCTCATGCATTTTATGTTTTCTAATAGATCAGGCTATTGCATAGTCCAATATTTACGTTAAGACCAATTTATGACCACATTTCCTTGTCCCACCTGGTATTCCAACCTTCCCTACACATTTTAGATTGTTTTAGGTCATTTTGTCAAGAAGAAACATCAAGATCAAAACAAAACCCCAGATACATGAAGGTGTTTATGCTTTGATTTAGCAGGAATGGTTCCTTATATGCTAAATTATTAATTTGGACCACTGCCTTTTTAGAATGGTTTTTCACAGATTGGTTTGGAGAGTGAGAACCATGGGCATATGTAAATTCTAATTGGACTCAGCTTGCATTGGACAAGTGTATTCAGGCTGCAATTAGCTTTCTGGTTCCATTGCAACAACTGAGCAACTCTCCTAGAGTGCAAGACCAACGCCAAATAATAAAATGCATCCCATAGAAAGGTCAAGGCAAGGACATCTCCCTCACGACATGTTCAAACCTGCCCAAACCTATGGCAAGGCGAAAAATGGTCAAAGGGAAGCCCTACGGGGATCCCCAGGAATTGTTGCTGCTGAGGAATGCTGAAGGTCAAAGGAGACCAGTTAGCTATGACACCTGGGAATACAAAAAAAAAACCAACTTCATTTGTCAGTCACTGAATGAACCCTCCTACTAAATGTAAAGCATAAGACTACTATTGTGAAAATATTTATCCCAAAGTGCTAGAATACCACAGAGTAATTTAGTAACAAAATACGTGTTTGTTTGTTTGTTTTACGTAATATCCAGTGTCTGCTATGCTTGCAAATAGCATTAATAGTCATTCCATGACAGCGCTCCGCAACCCCGTCTCTCGCACTCCTTTCCTTGCGCCCCTCCAGCCAGCTCCTGCCCTTCCCGAAGTTGTTCCAATGTACCACCTAGGGGAAGGAGAATACGTGACCATGGATTGTGTGAGGCAATGATTGGTTGTTACACAACAATCTTGCCTCAGAGAGGGGACTGTTATAAGAATTACGAGGGGGGGGAGGCGATGCCAGGGCATGTCCAGTTTTACCATTTCAGGCATGAACAGAGAGGGGTAACTGGACTGGAGATGAGGCCCGATTCACCAGTTCCCAGAATCCTCCTCTTCGACGCCATGATCCACTGGCACAGCTTTCAAACATCTTCCTCTTCATTCCATTTGCAAATCACCCCTCAGGAATTTATCACCTATCACCCCTCAGATCACCTATCACCCCTCAGGAAGGAAATTCTCAGCAGGGCTGTCAATCTACTCCTTTGATGAGCTAGCAGCTATTGTCTCGCATAGGAAGATAAGGGGAAGAACATTTGACACCCCTCCACATGAAAAGGACACCCATTATTTCCATGAACTATCCAATTTCCGTGTAAGACCCTTGTTTTTCACACCTTCCAGCCACCATTGGATTGTATGGGAATAGGAGGGTATAAATATTAAGGGTTTCCCATTTATCGGGGCCCTTTCCTTTTTCTTAGAAGGCAGGGACCCTACAGCTGTAGTTTTTTTTCTTTGTCTCAATAAAGGATCAGTATTGTTTTGCCTGATCAACTTGTTGGTCTCTGTCATTTTCCCGACCGGAGCTTTGAACCTAGAATCAACTATTGAGTCTCCGTATCGCCACAGACTTCCATATGAAGCAGTGGCATTTCAGGTAATTCTTATAACACAGCTAACCATTATGGATGCTGATATGCAATTTTCCAAGTCGAGGCACAGGGACAATGTGCTTGTTAATTAAAAGTCATACTTTACACTTTAGACTTCAGGGAGTAGGGTGATATGCAATAATAAATAGCGGCAATTCGCTGGATTATTTCAGTTTTCAACAAAAGGTCCTGCCTCAGTGCTCTGGCACCAAGCAAAGGATATGCTGACATATGGTGTTATGGTAACATGATCTGGACCATGAAGGATATAGAAAAATTAGTATAGCTAGACCCCTGCTGAGAGAGAAGGCTATTCTCAAGGGGTGATTTATCATAAACAAGCCGAAGCCCTAGCCTCACCAGGGTACTCACACTTTAAAGAAGAAAAGCTGCCCTGCCAATTCTGTCTTCCCGGTTGCCTGTGCGAACTGAACACCTGAATAACATAAAAATCCTGCTCCTTCCTCACTCACCTATGCTGTGCCTTGAGAAGCAAACAGATTGGACAGTATTTCAAAAGCTCAAAAATAATGCCTGGCTTAACAGCTAGGGGAAAGCCATGAAAACGGAATAAATTGCTATGCGAATGCAGCCTTACAGACCCTTAGAAAAGAAATATTTAATCTCCCTTCCTTCCTTAAAACAAGGCGCACTTGCATGCAGAGCAAATGAAAGACACAAAATTCAGGAAAGGCATACTTACCAGCTCATGCCTTAGAGCTACGCAGTGGGCAAATATGCACAGCAACAACAGAAGCAGCATCATTTGAACAGTCTGGTTTGAGGTTTCTTAAATCTCAATTTACAGATAAAAATAGCCTTCACTACATGGAATCTTTCTTATCAGACCAAACAAACTAGTTATCACCCCCTCACTCCGGCCAATGATCCAGGGTGAACATTTTGTTGTTCTCTTCTCCAACCCACATACCAGCTCACTTTAATCTGCACAGATTATAATCTACAACTGGCATGGTATGGAATAATTTATTTTGTGTATTTAGTATTGTCAACAACATATGTATGTGAATATGCATCTGCGTATGCGCATCAATCATAATCCTAATATCAATCAATATCGGAACAATGAAACAATCAAACAAAATAAACACAAGAAATGCCGCTCTCATTTCTAGTATGCATACAATCACTGAAACATTCTATAATTTAAGTATAGCAAAACAAAACAAGAGAAGTCCTCTGATTATAGGTTATCCACGATTCGCTCAATATTGTGAGACCCAACATCATTCTGCATGCATAAACTTAGGAAAATATAAACAAATTGCAATACTTTATCAATAACTGAATTGCATTCATCGATCCTGCTTTTACTAGTTACAGTCACTGTAGCTCTGTTCACAATCACTTGTTGCCAAACTTGCTGAATCCCTTCTCCCGACAAAATATGGTAGACGTTTCCCTGTCCTGAGTGAATAACCCCCAACCTTTTCCCACTTTACGGTGCAAGCATTTTCTGTTTGAACTGTCCAAGTCCAGCTTTGGTTTATCGATCATAGCTTACCTGAGGTGACCTACCAAGGGCCAAACTATAAATGACGCCTACATTTAGAATGCAGGGATTTTGTTTTATTTAAGTGCAAATTGCATCAGCCAGCGAGTGTGGGTGGATGTGATCAGTAACTGGAACAGAGCAAACGTGGAGAGGGGCTTTTACTTTTCCCTTCCAGCAGGGGTGTCAAAGCTAGCTAACATTTGGTACTAAGTTTATCACATCTATGTGAGATTTGAAAGAGTGGTTTTGTAGCTCACTCTCTTCAGTCACTAAATAGCAGCACCTCTCAGATGCGGGAACCACATTGCCTGAAACTGGGCATGATGCACACTTCTAACAGGGAAGATGCACAAGCATGAAAACAACAAGTTCAAATCACTTCCGCTTCTCCTCCTTAAACAAATACGCGCTGTGACAAATGGAAACTGAAGATAAGTTTCCTCAAAAGTATATTATCCCTTTTAAAAAAGAGGATTTTCTATACTTATGCATGCTGTTGCTGGAAGGAAAGGACTTTAAAATAACCACCCCCCTTTTCCAAGTATTATTTCTTTCTGGTTTTTTCTAATGTATACCCTGAATAATGTACACAGAAACTGCATGCAAGGTAAACGGATTCCAAAAGTTATAAGTACACATTGCACTAATACTGTATATGAAATTTAATTTCCTTCTATTAGCCTAGAAATGTATATTCGTTGCATAATGCTGAAAAACACACACGTTTTATGTCCTGCAAAGACCTTTGCTATCGGCTGTTCTCCCACTCCTGCAGCGACGAATTGTACAAGCAGGCTTGACGGACAGCACAAGGCAGTAGAAACCACACATGGCAAAGGGAGACTCATTTGTTTAAACCTGGTTTCACCCCACACATGTATGAAAATGGGGATGTACGTGTCTGAACTTTAAAGCAAAAGGAGAACCAGAACCCTCCTTGCATCCATCACTTACTTCTTTGAAGATCTCTCACCGACATGTTGTTACCTACTGTGAATTTACTGGAGTTTGGCTGAGAAAATTACCTGGTGAGAATACTGTGGATAGATAAAGGTTTAGCGCCGTACCTTACCTGTGTCCCATCGGCATTGGAAATCAGACCTACGCAGCACGTACACTATAAAGCAAAGAGGCCACCAACACATACAGTCTGAACACTACAAGCATGCAGACATTGACTCCCACCCCTTTTTTCCATTTTGACTCTAGACTGTTTAAAAGAGGTGTTAGAAGATGTATATAAACTACTTGCAGGTGTACCCACACATATTCAGGTAAATGACTTGTCAAGATGAATACTTGAAAGCAGAAAATTGCAAAGTACACACAAGTAAATGTGTGTTTTTAAAAGATGAGTGCTTTCACTCATGACATGGAGTCATGTCCTCTTTTCAAGTGCCTTAATGAGTGCATGACTAAGGTTTCTCCATCTTCATATGATTTATTTGCAAAGGCAGCCACACTCACACAACAACTGTCGTAACTCAACGGACAGTGGTAGCCACTGACCACAGGGCTTCTGATTATTGCTGCACAGCTCTCAAAAGGGCACAGCATGCGGCAAGGCGATGTGAAAGGTGAAACCGAAAGAGCAGTTACATACCTTTAGAATCCTTCCTTTAACCCAGAATTCTCCTTCGTCATTGGAACAAGACTGATACGATTCACCATTGAAAAGCAGTTTAAACCTGGTAAATGAAAACAACAACACTTAGATGTTTGCCTTTGTAAATAAAATTAATTAAAAGAGAAATGCAAAACTCTGCTGCAAATCCAAGCTTCCTTTCAGCCCATGCTTACTCTTATTTCCCTTCTGCATATGTCTTTCTCTCACTCTCTCTCTCTCACTCCCACTTTCTAGAATTGCTACGTAGTGGTCTATAAATATTGGCCCCGACACTTGCCTGCTCCTTTACTTGCTCATGGCACAGGTCTGTGTTACTGTACACCATGGTATTACTGGGCTGGAGTCCTCAGCTGCTCAGACAAAGCCATGAATTGGCTCCTACCCTGCAGCTCTTTGCCTGCCTGGAAATACCATTTTGCTGCCAGCTTTACAGATGCTGTGGGCCTTTCCTGGAGGCTCAGATCAGGCACAGAAGGGTAATTATGAGGCTTGTCTGAAGAAACAGAGCTTTCTCCAAGCAGGTGGAAAAGCCGGAGGAAGGAGGAAGGGGAAAAGGAGGAGGGAACAACTACCTTTGTTTTGGCTAAATTGCCTGATCTCCAACCCCCTTTATGGCTTTACATATCTAAATATTATTCAACTAGGATCATTAAATTTAATTACTGTGTAATATGGATGTCAAAAAATTTCTGGAAGAGCATTCTTTAAAAGCAGCTTCTTAAAGAGGAAAAATGTGCTTCCTAAGTGTTTTAAAGAGCATGCAGACTTTCTGAATGGCAGCAAGACACAATGACAGAGAATATAATAGACTTGGTAACAAATCCAGTGCAACCATGTTTAAGAATATCAGCCACAGAAACTCAAAGTGTTTAGAGCTATGGAAGACCGGATAATAGCAAGTGCTAACTGCGTAACAACAAGACAGACAAAAATGCAGATTGAACTTGGATTGCACGCCCTCCAGAAGTTGTTGACTACAACTCCCATGATCCCCAACCCGTGAGGCCAATGATCAAGCATGATGGGAGTTGTAGACCCAAACATCTAGAAGGCACATTGTTGGTGTATATCAGGGGTCAGCAAACTTTTTCAGCAGGGGGCCGGTCCACTGTCCCTCAGACCTTGTGGGGGGCAGGACTATATTTTTTGGGGGGAAATGAATGAATTCCTATGCCCCACAAATAACCCAGAGACGCATTTTAAATAAAAGCACACATTCTACTCATGTAAAAACACCAGGCAGGCCCCACAAATAACCCAGAGATGCATTTTAAATAAAAGGACACATTCTACTCATGTAAAAACACGCTGATTCCTGCGGGCCAGATTTAGAAGGCGATTGGGCCGGATCTGGGCCCCGCGCCTTAGTTTGCCTACCCATGGTGTATATGATTGAAACCTGTCAGTCTGGCCCAGCGCTTCCAGTGATTTCCGTTACCATCACATGAACCTGTCCTGCAAATCTACATGGTTTTTTGTGCAGTGACCTGGCTTCACAGAATCACAGATTTGTAGAGTTGGAAGGGGCTGCAAGGGCCACAACCCCTTGTAATTTAGGAATGGGAATGCCTCCATTTGTTCCATCATTTGTTCCATTTGGCCTCCATTTGTTCCATGATGTGGTCAGACTGAGTGGAAACATCTTGCAGTTACTCTGAAACTGCAAGACACACGCATCCCTTATTTCTCCCTGTGCAGGAAAGGATTCAGGGATCAATATACTGAAGCTGTCTTGTACCGAGCCAGGCTTTTGTTTCATCTTGCCTAGTATTTTCAGTTCTTCTTGGCAGAGATCCTGCAGTGTCTGTCAGAGATCTCTTTCACCTCCTAGGCGATCGTTTTTTAACTGGAGGTGCCAAGGATGGAATCTGGGACCTTTTGTATCTAAAGCATGCATCTCCTGCATACAGAAGGAATTATTTAGGCCAATTCACATTGGGGAAGGAAACCCATGGTCCTCCAGATGGTATGGTGCTACAACTTGCATCATCCCTGACCATTGGCCATGTTGGCACAGACTGATGACAGCTGGAATCCAACAACATCAGGGCAGTATAATGTTGGCAATCCCTGGCCGAGATTAGGGATGGGATGGAAAAATGCTTCTAATAGAATTTTCTAAACTGTGGACAGTGTTTCTCCGCTGCCAAAAATAACATCCTAAGTAGGCCTTGCTTTCACTGAAGCCAGCATTGGCAACATTTCTGTTTACTTTTGCATCGCAATTAGCTCGTTAGTGGTTTATAGGTATTGGCAATCGTCTAACGAGTTCCAATAATTAACACATTATTTATGAATTATTCAAATCCATCTATGAATACTACTCAATGGCTCCACTGGAAAGCAACTGTTATGTATTGAAGTTCTCACCCTAGGCCACTAGGGGTGTGTGTATATAGTTCATTCTGCTGCAGTTTTCACTCAGGTCCGCACATGCAAATGAGGGATTGAAAAGTGACTTTCAGGGATTGGGTAACTACAGAAAGTTGTTACTGTTGCTTTGTAGCTGAGTTCTATATAAGCAGGCTGCTGAGCCCTTCGGCCCACTTCTGTTCCAGCCTGAGAATAAACAAGAGCTGCTTGGAAATAGATGTGTCGTCTGCTGTGTCCACGCACTACTTAACAGCAACCGTAAGACTAAAAATGTAAACAATACATTTATCACATGCCACATTTTAATAATAATAATAATAATAATAATAATAATAATAATAATAATAAATTATTTATACCCCACCCATCTGGTTGGGTTTTCCCAGCCACCCTGGGAAGCTCCCAATAGAATATTAAAACACTTTTTACAATGTAGTTTAGCAAAAAAATACTTAACCTCTACTGATTCGTTCCCGTTGAAGTTTGGTGGAACCAGACAAACTTCAGTGTAAAGGGTTTTCACAGGTGTACTTACCTTGCCCAAAACAACAGGACCTCAAGTGCATGACACAAATACTTTTCCATGTGATCTACTGCTTATAGTGTCTTACTAGGATAAGGGAGGCTCAGGTTGAAATTACCGCTATCCATGAAGCTCACTGGGTGACCTTGGGCCAGTCACTCTCTCTTCCATGAACCTACACCACAGATATTAATGAACCTTATGGGAGTCTTTCTATAACATTAATTAAAGAAACTTCACCTCAACAAACTACAGTAACCAAAAATAAGATCAAAACAAAATAAAATAAAATAAAATAAAAAATTCCTTCCAGTAGCACCTTAGAGACCAACTAAGTTTCTTCTTGGTATGAGCTTTTGTGTGCATGCACACTTCTTCAGATATAAGATATAAGATGTAGAGGAAGTAGCATGAGGCAATTATTTATACTTTTTCAATCAGTACCTACAATGTTATTGTCAAAGGATCAAGCCCTAAATTCCAAGCTGCTCCTGCCTGATCGGGTCAACTGAAAGCTACCAGTTCTCAGCCTCTTCCTCATAGGCACTCTCATCTTCTTTGAATGGCTTCTGCTTCCACTTTCCACTTTACTCAGCTCTCTGTTGGCTGTGTTGCCCCAGCAACAGGGCCAGTAGCATTCTGGAAGCCAGGAGTCTTATGCTGGGCATGCTCTGCCTTCATGCTCGTAGCGAATAATGCTTCTGACTACCAGCTGCAGGCAACCATGGGGGCGGGGGAGACTACTATTGCGGTCAGGTCCTGCTTGTGGGTTTCTGACATGAATCTGGGTGGCCACTGTGAGAATAGGTCGCTAGACTAGATGGGCCAGAGGCCTGTTCCAGCAGACTGTTCTTATGTTCTAATTTGTATGCCTTCTCTTAAAGCAGGCATGGCCCAACTTGGCCCTCCAGCTGTTTTGGGACTACAACTCCCACCATCCCTGACCACTGGTCCTGTTAGCTAGGGGTGATGGGAGCTGTAGTCCCAAAACAGCTGGAGGGCCAAGTTGGGCCATGCCTGTCTTAAAGCATCCTTCACCAATCTGGTACCATCCAGATGTTTTGGACTACAACACCCATCATCTGTGCTGGCTGAGACTGCTTGGAGTTGCAATTTAAACCAGATTGGCATAAAGAGATGGAATAATGGGCTCAAAACTGTTAACTATAAATTACATAACGTTCTATGAACAATATAATACTGAACCATGACTAGCAACTAAACTAAAAGTTTCCCCCAATTATTGACTGTCAGAGAGTCTGTCTACCTTCCACTATCCCAGGACCTCATGTTGTTAGTTGACAATATTTGTAATTATTTTGCTTATTCAGTTATAGTTATAATGTAGCCCATTCTGTATGGTCAGGGTAGGAATTAAAACATTCAATTATCATTGCCCTGAAGATCAACCCAGTCCAATTGTGGAACTGAATGTTCACATACCCAAGCAGAAGCACTCAAAACTGTTCTGTGATCAAACAGCCCTAAAAAAAACCAACAAAAAAAACCCAACACACACACACACACACACACACACACACACACACACACCATGCATGATTTACAGTTATGGCATCTAAATTACTGGAAGCTACATGTGCTCAGAACTTAATCTTGACTACAGCCAAGCAAAAAGGGACATTTAAATAGCAAATGTGATTCAGTATAAGCAAGTGTACAGCAATGCATACTGAAATCCTAACTTCACTCACATCGTTATGGGGTCTGAACTAGCAGTGGCCACCGGGAAAGTGATATTGTGGTCATTGTGAATATCTCAGTTAAAATGTTGAGCTTGTGTGCAGAAGCTGTTAAAAGTTCTGTGTTAAAGATCATTAGGAAAGGGTTCGAAATTAAAACTGACAACATCATAATGTTATTATACAAATTTATGTTGTGACTACACTTAGAATACTATGTATGGGATTTAGGAAGTATCCCCCTCCCCAAGCTAATATTTTAAAAATACTGTACCACAAATTAAAAGCCAACATAAATTAGGGGCACCAAACCCTAAACTTTTCTGGTAGTACGCAACATAATAAACACTACACTCCAAGCAACTTCGGACATTAATGATAGGTGCAAATGCAGGAAGTGCAAATGAGTCGCACTTCCTGTATCCATGCATATCTTTAACATCCCAAACTACTCTCAACACCATGGGTCTGAAACCCTGGGCTCTTTGTTTAGACAAAATGATCGTGCAGTAGTGTTACATTCCTCACAAACTAATGAGGGCATGAAAAATATAGGTAATGTGTGAGCTTACTCTTTATGAGCAAGGCCATTGGGAACTGTGGCATTCAGCAAAAAGGGATTACAGGGGTAAAGGGTGCAAGTAAATCTCAGTATGCAGTATAGCCTGCTGAAGGACTATTATTAACTGTTTTCTGCCTTCCCATTTTATGAGCATGCTGTTGCTATTTAAGCACCAAGTTGCTTACCTTTGACTCTAAGAGTCTTTGTTTTCACATAATAAATACTTTAGAGTCCTGGGACTAGACAGGAAGATCATACATGACTCCAAAAGACTTCTACTGTTGACAGATCATTGTAGGTGCTTATTCATTATTAGCTGCAAAACTATTGACTGAACACTTAATAAATACACAGGGCTTTTTTAGCCATAGCACCAGCACAGTGTAACTTCTGAGAAATCCTAGGAAACTCTTGAGCTTGGGAGTTTTCAGTTCGCCTCTTCATCCTTGCAAAATTAACAAGCGCCGAATAAAAAAAGACAAGAGTGCTACCAGTACTTAGATCATATTTCAGCAATTAAATATAAGACATCTAATATTTGCAATATTTGAAAGAACAGCATGTTGAGGTGGTTCCATGATTACTGATTGCACATATAGAGGGTTGTATCCAATGCTGCATGAGCTGCTAAAGAACTTCTCTTTCTCCCCACACACATGCCCCCCCATCTGCCCCAGACAGTTCCCCAGTGCTCTGGAGCAGATTCTGGAGGTCTTGAAGGAGGGCTGGAGAGGAAGGAAAGTTGTGTCGCGCAAGCAGAATGCCACTGTGTGAGCAGAACAGCAGCAGTGGATACAACCCAGAAGTCTTTCATCCTTCTCAGAACATAAAAGATTTATCGAAGTCCAACATCTATGTTGGCAGGAATTAGCCAGGTTGGGCTGCACCAATAAAGCTGCCAGATTCTTAAATGGATTCACACATCAGAAATCACCACAGTGGGAAATAATTAGCGCTGCTGTTGGCGAAGCATGCTTGTGGCTTCTATGATTAACTACCATCACTGCCTTAGCAAATCGTCCTTCCAAGCTGAAATAGATGTTATGCCAATCTAACTCAAGAACTGCAAATATCTTTCCAATTGTTGAGTTAGGTTGGCCAAAGAGCATATAGCAAAGCTTGTTTTGTGTTTTCCCACTGACTTTCATAAGACCTTCCATGACCTTCTTTAATGTGATGTGACAGCATCCAGCATCCTCTGTGAAAATGGTCAATAGCGTTAAGGAGAGTGGTTTAGGAAAGTCACAGATAAATGTGGTTGTCATTTCACCATAGCAGGGCAGTTATAGTCTCCATTGGGAATGGCAATTAGGAATTTCGGAGCAAAGTGACAACAGAACATTGATTACATGCAAGATCCACTTCATTGACCCTCCATTTTAATCTGGAAATCACCAGTTAAGTGTTTGTGTGTGTGCGCACACACACATGTATTCATGTGCTTAAGAGAGAGAGAGATGCAATTTCACTCAAAGCCTCCCTCAGGTAGTTCATTTTATTATGGAGATTTGATGCCCACCAACAGCCACATGCCTGCCTGCCTGCTCTCCTAGCTACATAATTTTGCCGCGAAGTCACCGGACTCATAGCTGAGGGCAGGGAGGAAAAAGAAACAATGATATGCTATGAATGCACATCACTTAAAAGCAGACTAAACATTTCAGTTAGCATCAAATTCTTTCTAGGCACATATTGCCAGTCAGGCAGTAAGAGTTGGACTCATTTGCAAGACTGAAATAAGGTACTAATTAAGACCCAGAATCCAGCTCAACACACTAAAGAGTAGCAATGTTCTTGAACAGATATAATTCAGTTTTCTTTGCTGCCTTCTCATTGCAATTCAAGTTTTGCCAAGTTTTAAAGCTCACCACCAAGAAATATATACACAAGACATGCTTTTACAAGACAATCTTCATTTAAGGGATCTGTGCCTGAGTTCTGATATTTGTAATTCTAATATAAATTACCATGGAAACAATACTAGTGTTGTCTTAATGGGTGGAGATCTATGCAGATCACACATGCACATTTAACACTTGACAAGTGCAACATAAAGTGGAAAAGATCTTTCAGAGATCAAACATCAGAGACACAGGTTTCAGAGCCCCTGAGACACATCAGTCAGCTGAAACTTGCCAAATGTTGAGTAATTAGGTCATGCACATGCATGCAAGAAAGTCTTTTATGTACTGAAGAAGATTTTTATAAAGAAAAAAAAAAGGTGGAAGTCATGAGAAGGCAAAGATAAAGTGGTGTGTGGGTGCAATTCCTCCCGCAGATTTGATAAAAGGTGAGAAAAAGTTACTTTTGAACTCCTTTGAAAAGAAACAAAGAGAGATGCTTCTCACTTTGAAAAGAGAAGGAGCGAAGACAAAACATCCCATACTGTAAAAAGAATGCAGCTTCTGGGACTTCACCTTAGAAAGGACAGGTTGGACCAACCCGTTTGAAGATGAAAATACAGTTGGGAAGTCAGTGGACATGAATGCTTGTAGATAGCTAGATGAAGGCAGCTTTATGAAGCAGGATCATAGAATTTTATACTTGGAAAGGAGCATGCATGAATTTTGCAATAACAACATCCCTGGTAGAGGGCTATGCAGCCACTGCTAAAATATGTCTAGTGTGAAATACTGTAAAACCCACCACCTTCTGAGTTAGGTTGTTCCACTGTGAAATAGGCTCCTACCTAGCAGGCTTCTCATAACATTTAGCCAAAATCTGTTTCCTTCTTATTTCTCCTTGTTGATTCTAGTCATGTACTCAGGAACAATAGAGGGGACAAGCCTGCTCTGTCTTCTACCGATTTGAAGACAGCTATTACGTCTCCTTTTAAATCTTTACTTCACTCAAATAAGCATGCCCATTTTTTTCAAGTATTCCTTATAATACTTGGCTCCTAGACCGTTTACTATCCTGGCCCTCTCTAGTTTGTCCATGTCCACCTTAAAAAGTGGCGCCCGGACCTGGATTCATTACTCCATGTTCTTCAAACAAGAACACCAGAACAAAGGATCAACAACATGGATATTGGAGGCCACATCTGGCTTGTCAAGTTTTCCCCTTTCCTTGCTAATCCTGCTCTACAACTGTTCACTTGCTCATAGGCCAATTATTTAGGGTTCAAAGCTATCACAGAGAGCAGGGAGATTACCACATGTTGCCCACCCTGATAAGTTGAATAATACAGTAGCTACCAAGCCATTAGTCTAGTCTTATACTTACAACAGCTTTCCTGCTGCTGCTGGGGCACAGCAGTGAATCCAGCAGTTCCATGGTAAAATGCTCAGGATGGCTGATATAGCCCTCTTAAATTTATAGAGCTCCTAGAGGGAGAATCTGGGTTGTTTAAGGGTTTAAAAACTGCATTTGTGCAGCTCTTGAATATCCCATTCCAGAATGACCTTCTCTTTAAGAAGTGTGTTGCATGGAGCTTTGTTTAACCCAGGGCTTTCCCTTCCAAAGACCTATGGTTTATCCACACTTCCTCTTGTCCTGCTGATTTCCCCTGGACAAAAACTGCTATTTAGTGCTCAACTGAAGCAAACGGTAATTGCATTTTCCATGGACTGCCATTTAGAGCTAAAGAACTGGTTTTCCCCAGGGAAGGAGGAGGGGCAAAGGGGAAACTACTTGGGTGCATCCCTGGAAAATGCAGGTCAATCAGAAAAATTATCGGATCCATGCTTTCTAGGCATGGGACAAACAGAAGTGTGGATGAGCCCCTAGACTGCATGGTGCTCTGCGTGGGAGGAACATAGGAAGGTGGTTTGGACCCTATCAAATTGCTTGCCCTTCTAAGCCCAGTATCATCTACTCTATCTGGCAGCGGCTTTCTAGGGTCTCAAAGAGAAAGTCCCGTTACCTGCTACTCAATATCCTTTAGATTAGAGATGCTGGGGACTGAACCTGGGATGTCCAGCATGCACAGCATGTGTTCTAGCACTAAGTTATGGTCCATCTCCAAAAGGTACATAGGAAAATACTTGGAAGAAATCCCAACGGCTAGATGTTTAAAACGCTGAGATCAAATGTCGTGAGGTTCTGAATTAATACATCTTAAACCATTTACCATCCTTCCAACATCCTTCCAGCAGGTGGGGACTGGGCATATCAACAGTGACCTTGGAAAAAATAGTCCTTATGGACAAAATACAGTAATTTGATTATTGCTCCTTATTATTACCCCTTGGCAAATGTTTACTGAGGCTCGAGGCAGTCTCAACTTGGAAAGATAAATGCAAAAGCTGTTTTCTGCTAAACAGCTTAAAATGAAAAAGGAAAAAAAATAGTAAATTGAAGTCATATTTCCATCATTATTTATTAGAAAAAACAAACCCAGAAGATTTCACTTCTGTTAAAACAATACTGTGTGCTTAAAACAAAAGCTGGTGTCTATTAAATAGGTGTCATGGCATAGCAGATGGTTGGCTTAGTCTTCCCTCAACTTAAATCCTTTTCCATTTACCAAGTTGCACTCTGTAATTAGTGACAGAAATGTGCAAACTGAGATTAAGTGTAATCTGCACAATAATTTTATAATACAGGAAACAAACAAGTCACGTATGGCAGAACTAAAGGTTGCAAAAGATGTAGGGATATAGCCAGAACCATCATCCCCATGTCTAGCTTTCCATCATTCCTCTGTAACATCTAATGAAACTCAATATGTGAGTTTAAGTCTGTAAGTTTGACAGAGCCTAGAAGAGACAACTAACAAGATGGATGAAGCACAGTAAATCTAACAATGCCCTGGTTCACACATTGCATTAAAACAATAGTTAACATATAACTATGGTTGCATGGAAATGAGCAGCATAGTAGTGCTCCACTTCTCAATACCCCCACTTGGCTCCTCTAATGCTCCTGGACCATGCCACACTGGGAGCAACAAAACAGAAACATTGGCTTGTTGTGCCATCAGAACCCCATATTGTGGTTTGTTTGGTGGTAGCCAAGGCTTACTGCTCATGGTTTCTTTGAAGGAAACAAACAATGAGCCCGGGTTCAGATGACACACCAACCCAAAGCTTCTGGTTTGCTGCTCCCAGCATGGTGTAGTCAGGAGGAGCAAAGCATGAACTTTTGAGCACTGTGCACCAGCATACTGCTCATTTGCATTAAACCATATTTAATATGAGCTATGGTTTAATGTGAAGTGTGAACACAGCAGCATGGATATTATGGGGGAGAGAGAGAGAATCAATCATAAGGCTACCATTTTTGTGGCTTCAAAAACAGGTAAGGGTGCACTTACATGAGCCTTGTGGCTCCTTGTGAATATGGAATTTAATGCTGTCTAATGTTTGAAAGCATCACTGTGTCAATATTTCAGTTTTGTGGAGGAACCCCATCTGCTTTGCCTATAGGTGTCTGCAGGACTTGGTTTTTCCAGAAACAATTACTTCCCCCCCTCTGATTTTTCAGTGAAGTACCCTGAAGATGTTTCACTGCACATGCCCTACTGCATGCACCGTTGCTAAAGATATGCACACCTGTGGACTCAGTAAACATTCTATATTTCTTGAAGCTCTGGAGAAGCTCAGTACGCTACTATTTTCCAAGGAAATGCTGCAGCGATGCTTTCCAGACTTCGTTGTGTAGCAGTCCCCGATGAACTATACATTTGCAGCCATTTTAATTAAACATACACTATAGGAAAGCAAGATAAATCGTCAAGGGGAAGTGGAGCTAATGACTTCCACCTCAAGGGACCTGGGCCCAGATAAGGGCAAGGGTCACAGGTGGAGGAGAGACTCATAAGCTTACTGTTTTCTTGTGTGCAGCACTCTAAACAGAGCAAGTATGAAGCCTTCGCATTACTATTGTTTCCACCTTTCGTATTTCAAAATCTTTATCGCTCACTGCTGTTTAACAGGATTTCTACTGTTGCAGCCAGTTAACTTGATGGCTTAGTACAAACATAACAGAAAATCATGGTTTCCCACAATGTGAACAAACTATGGTGAGCCTCAGACTGACACAATCTACTTTCCCATCTTCTTTTTGTATTCCAGGATATCAGAACCATCAGTTGCTGATTATTAATTATTATTATTATTATTATTTAGTTGCTGATTATATACTAACTGCAGTTACCCATTCTAGGCACTATGATCTGTTTAAACTATGATTTGAGAACAACCCTGGGTATGAAACTAATGGATTGGAAAGAGGTACTTGGATGAGGATGAGAAATACTTATAAATAATTATTCTTAACTGGCTTGTAATCTAACTGTACCACTGAGAGCTAAGGAACAGGGGGAGGGGAATACAGGTGGTTTTTGTTGTTGTTGTTATTATGTCTTACCGTTTTCATTTTTAGTGTCATAAAATTATAAAATCCAACTAAAAAGAAAAGCTATAATTAAGCGCAATATACTTATAGACTAAACACTGCCTGTCAGCTTGACACCTGTGAACTTTCTAGGTCTTACTTAAGGTGAAATGATGTCATGGAATGCTCACGAAACATTTTAAGTGCCAAAGAGGCAGGGTCAGAATGTTGGGAATTAGTTCAAGTGCTGTCAAGAAAATCTAAAGCTGATCAGGCAAAACTTCACTAAGGTCTTACAGATGGGACTGCCATGTACTTTTGAGGAGAAAGGAATCAAAGAGCATAAAAGGATGGACATCGGGAGTGGCAGTAGAAAGGTGAAGCAAGCAATGGGGGAGGTCTGCCCTTGATGGATAGGAGGTCAAGAAGTCAAAGGATCAGGGACAGCAAAGTATACACATCACATACTTGAAATAACTGCCCATATCTTTACTCAAGCATCTCTAAATTCACCTGATCCAACTACGTAAGCCAACATGCTGCATGATGCAAGGTCACAATATACTATCCAAACAGGCTTTTAAAATGGCAATGTGGTCTTTTCCATATTTCAGGAGATGTGATGTAATCAGTCCTTGCATGTCAAATATTTGAGACATTTGACCATGGACTTAATTCGAAAATAATGGACTCATGCACTGAAATTCCTGGGACCAAGCCCATGATACAGTAATTAAATTGCAGCAGTCATATGGTTTCCATACACTACCTTTATCTCCCTAAATAAACAAGAACTGATTTCCTTTTGAGCAGACCTAGTTTAACCTGTGCAAAATCTCTACTCCAAGAAAGTAATTCATTAAAATGTTTTTCCCCCCGTTGGTCGGTAGTAGTAAAACTATGCAACATTATGAACAGTTTCCATATTTGACTCCAAAATATTTAGGATCTCTGTCTAGAAGCACAACAACTTTTGTTCTTTTTAGTTATAGCAGACCCCCACCAAACTCCTTTTACCACCCTATTCCAAATACCTTTTGGAACTTCATTTAGCGGTTTCATTGCACATTTGTAAAAGCTTTGCAAGAAAACCATGAATGAGAACTGTAGCAATCTGCTGGTAGTCAGTACATCAGAAGAACAGAATAACCCCCCCCCCCCAAAAAAAAAATCCACCTGCAAACTTTTGATTTTGAAACATATTGGTTATATTATATATACCCAAACTTTAACAATAACTGATTACACAATAAAAATAAAATAAAATAAAAAATTCCTTCCAGTAGCACCTTAGAGACCAACTAAGTTTGTTCTTGGTATGAGCTTTCGTGTGCATGCACACTTCTTCAGATTACTCAATGGCTTACAAAATTGTAAGAATAAAAATATCAGAAAAAATAAAAGTAAAACACAGCTTGAAATCTTCCTAAAATCACAGGCTCCATCTTGCTCATGGTCAGGGCAACTGGACTGATACATACATCCTTTTAAAATACATTAAAGCTTAACTATGGTTTAAAGGTTGAACATACAGCATATTGGTGCATGAAACTGAAATAATACTTACTCCACTGCTGCTATACTTGGCATAGTATTACACTGGAACTCAGGCTCATTGTATCTCTACACAAACCGTGAGCTTTAATAACCAAGGTTTGTTACTGCCATGGTTTGGCTTAGCAGCACCTCTGCACCTGGGTTCATGGTTTGCTTTTCCAAACCAATTATGAGCAGTAATAGAAGAATAAAATATATCTGAGGAGAGGCAAAGACAGGTCTGTACTAGGTATGAACAAATATTCAAACTGGTAGAATTAGAATGTGAAAAATCCTGATGCACAAGTTAGAACCAGCATAGGGTGGCCACACGTCCTGCTTTGTAGAGGACAGTCCTCTATTTGGAGGGTTGTCTGCTAACAGACGCGGGTGGTGCTGTGGGTTAAACCACAGAGCCTAGGGCTTGCCGATCAGAAGGTCGGTGGTTCAAATCCCCGTAACGGGGTGAGCTCCCATTGCTCGGTCCCTGCTCCTGCCAACTTAGTAGTTCGAAAGCACGTCAAAGTGCAAGTAGATAAATAGGTACTGCTCCGGTGGGAAGGTAAACGGAGTTTCCGTGTGCTGCTCTGTTTCGCCAGAAGCGGCTTAGTCATGCTGGCCACATGACCCAGAAGCTGTACGCCGGCTCCCTCAGCCAATAAAGCGAGATGAGCACTGCAACACTAGAGTCGTCTGCGACTAGACCTAATGGTCAGGGGTCCCTTTACCTTTTACCTGCTAACAGCCATATGAAGGGAAACTAGAAACCTTTAGTGCACCATCAACTGTTAGCAACCCTTCCCTTTTTAATTTTAGAGTCTATTAAGTTAGCAATTTATAAGCTGATTATACATTTTTAAAGCATTTATTCAAAGGGGGGGGGAATACCGAAGAAGTAGAAATAGCACATATCACACCCTGCTTTTCCAGCTGACCTGATTATTGAACATACATTCTTATTTCTTTGCAGGGCAGTTATGAGACAACATAACAATAAATATCGACCCTGCATTCATTCTGTTCATCATTCATTCATCCCATATTTTTCAATGCATTTCCCCATCACTGCCCTAACTGCAAGAGGGTCCATTTCTTCTTCTTTTTTAAGTACATTTGTTGTGCTACAACAGCATAGTGATTTAATCCACTTTAACTGCACAAGCTAAAGTTATGATTTGTGCTTGAATTCCTCCTGCAAACAGTGACAGTCTGGAATCACCTTCAAACTACACAAAAGGTTCTGTCGCATGTTAAACTCAATGATGTTTAACATACCAAGATTGTAATTGGTTCCGGTATTGTTCTTACCCCACACATTGTAACTTAGTTGCTCAAAAACGTAATTGGCTTTTGTTCATTGTGGCAAATGAGCCTGCACAATTGCCCCTGATGCATTCCAGAATGCTCCTGGTGGTGAGCCCCCCCCTTTTTATATAAAAAAAATTACACGGCCAGTTAAAAACTTATTGGCTCATCACTTGGCCCTAATCATTTTGCTGCATCGAAAGCTGCATTACTGTCACTTGCGTGGAGCAGGAAATCTGCTACACTTTGTAACATAAAGCATTTAAAAAGTACACGCAGCTGTTCTCATTTTTAAGAAAAGTCTGGTATAGCAATGATGTCATGGAAAAGCCTGGAATCGATTAAAATGTATCAGACAGAAAGACCATTCAATCACTCGAAATAATACATGTTCACATATTGAGCCATGTGCACTACAGTACAAGACAGCAGAGAACGGAGCCCTTTTCAAAAAAATATCATTGAGATTGGCCAATTCACGTGCTTTTTAAGCTTTATTTAATGAAACTGTGATCATTACAAGACTAGCTGTCAAACAAATGGTTTTAGACCCACATCTCTCGCACCCTGCCACAAACACTAAGATCAACCAAGAGTCCTATTAACAGAACATATATGTAGTATGTTTGGATAACGAGGGCTTCTAGAGAGATGTTCTTGTTGGTTGTCTGAACTCTGCAAAAGCACTGGGGAACAAAAAATTTAGTGCCTAGAAGAATACAATTGTTTAAACCAACTTGCCCATTTTTGAAAATCTGATCCTTTTGAACTTCAGCTGTTGCTTATAATAAAAGCTTTGTGTTAGTATATCAATGGAATTTCTGTAACAAGCACCAAAGTGAAGTTTAGTGATTCACCCTCCATGTTCCGTGAACTCGGCAAGAGCCTCAGATTGGCATGTCAAGCCAACTGAAGTCATATTTATTATACAAAGCCATATGGTATAGATCTGCATGCATCTGCAAGTTTATGTTAGAAAACTTCTTCTCCTATAGCTCTATGGATGTTCAAAAGGTAACAGGTCGAAAACTACACACGTTCAGGCCTGATGAGCATGGAGATCAGCTTTCCACAACCTGGTGTCCACCAGATGTTTTGGACTCCAGATGTTGTGAACAACTCCCACTGTCTACAGCCAGCATGGATGAGCTGGCCAGGGGTGATAGTTGTAGTCATAGACATCTGGAGGGTACCAGATTGGGGAGGGTCGGTGTACACGATAGGTTTGCTGCTCTTGAGAAGTAGAGGAAATAGCTGAACTGTTCCTCTGGAAGCAATACTTACAGCTCTAGACTCTTAAGTGTTTGGATTTTGAAAAGCAGCTTGCTTGGTCCAGCTGTGGAAGAATTAATTCTGAGCACACAGCAAGAAATTATAGGCCGAACATTGGGGGGGGGGAGCAGGATGGATAACTTAAGTCTGAAGCCTGGCTGATAGCCTGTAACCCAACTGGGCGTGGTCTTGAATATGGCAGCTGTGTTGTGGTGATAAAATTAATTCCTTACATCTGTTTTAAAGGCTGTAACTATTATGGTGTCAAATAGGTCAGAGCAGAGGTCAATATACAGAGAGAAAATGTAGATAAAGAAAGGCAAGAAATGAAAGTTGGGGGAATCTTGTTGGACAGGGAAGTCCTGCTAGCTGAACAGTGCATACAAGCAAGGTCGGAGAACCTTCACAGTATTCTTCAGTTGAGGATCCCCAGTTGAGTGGGTGGAATACAAGCCCCATTATCCACAGCCAGGTTAACCCACTGGTTGAGGATGAGGGGAATTGTAGTCCACCCACATCTGGAGACCCCTGGTTGAAGAACACTGTTCTAAGGGTTCTATGTTTGATTGCACAGGCAAAAGATACATATTTGGAGCAACAGGCAAAGGAACACAGTATATAGTGTGTGCAATGTTGGTGAACTGGACCTCCTATGTTTTATTATTATACTATATGAGATCTAAGCAGCTTTAGCTTCCACTGCACCCACAATGTGATGGAGAAGGGAAGCCTTCTTCCCCATACTGTTTCCCTGATTTCAATCACACAAACACACTTGGAGAACCTAACACAGATATTCAACACACATGGAAAACATACATGTGCCCATATTTCAGAGAGTAAAGCATAATGTGCCATAGTCCGGTCTTCTGGGAAGCAGCCCAGTGGTATACAAAAGACTTTCAGAATTTTGACAGGAAACAAATAAGCAACAGCAAGCCAATGAGTAACTGTGAATTAATGTATTACCCTGTGTTTATTTTGAAGGGAAATGTCCTGGACATGCAGTGTTATTCTTCCACAAGGTGGAACTACCCATGAAAATAATAGGAAAGGTTGTACAGATGCTGATTTTGGACCTTAAATAATACTGTGAGAGCCTGCAGGACCCTCGTTCCTATTTGTTAAGTGGGAAATTTATTGTTTTCTAATCAAAGAGTCTGGGAGAGTAAAATAAATCCAAAAGGTGTCCCATACATTTTTGAAACATTTCCAACAATAAATAGTAAAACAGACATACAATAAAATGTTTCTATAAATTCTTTGAGCTATAACCACATCTCAGTTTGGCCAAACAGCAGGCTTCTGAAGCAACTGGCATCAGGCACCGGAGCTGTAGTAAAAGCTAAGCAGCCACTAAAACACTTCAAAGAAAGGATTAGCTGGATAAAACCTGGTCTGCACTCAACAGAAGACACTTCAATAGTGTATATATTGAATCAATAACTTTATATATTGAATTCCAATGAATACCATATCATGCAATTTTGAGATAAAACACCCCCTCTCAAACACATAAGCATTGCACATGTTATTTTTGAGAGTTAATGTATAGGCAAGCATACACACACACAAATATAAAGATAGAATATATGATTCAATGTATATCCAAAACCATTTTATTATTACCTTACTAATAAGATTTGTTCCTATTTTTATTTTTTGAATTACTTACCCACCCTCCACCATAAAGTCCCAGACACAGGGGCCAACTCCTCAGGGTTGAGGTCCCTTCAGCCCACCCCTCATAAAATATTTGAGGGGTCCAGCCCTCCAAAGTTGATGGGCATTGCCATTCAAATGGTGTGTGTGTGCCATGTCATGCAACCAATTATGTGGAGTGGGGCTTACCTGCCCCCCTATTTTATTCAAGTTGGCCCCCTGGCCCCCAGGGCCAGATCACATCAATACAATACAGTACTAAAATCAGTTAAAATAATTTACAAGCAGAAGAATAGGGTAGGTCCGGGGTGGGGGGAACATATTGCAAGTATCAAAGGGCTGGGTAAAGAGGCATATTTAATTTAAAATATTTTATTGTGCTAGCCAAAGGCCATGGCAACATCCAAAGAAGGAAGAAAAGAACTGTCGCTGCATATGCAGTAAAACCATGTTCGAATCCACCAAAATTTCTTATTACACAGAATGAAAAGTAATTCTCAAATAAAACGTACAGATTAGATCTCAGAGTCCCCTTTGCAATTGACTGCTAGCCCATACAGTTCTTTCTTCCTAATTTTCCTAGCTGCCAGGGCATAGAAAGTCACCTTATAAGTCACAGAGTCATCAGTATCATTCCGCAGCTATTTCACCCTCTCCGCCTGTAAAGAGGGATATGATGAAAACTATGCAATGAAACTATACAGTGAGGATGCTAGACGCATACAACAAAAACTACACAATGAAGGTGCCAGATACAACTCTATGGAGAGAGAATTCCACAGCTTAGAGGCTGTCACACACTAGTAGTAAATACAATACAAAGGCAAAGGCTTATACAGCATTGATTTTTAAGTCAATCTAGTATAGAATCATAGAATTATGAAGTTGGAAGGGACCCAAGGGTCATCTTGGTTTTAATAATCATCACTGTTGCAATACATCTGTGTCTTTTCCACATTTATTATGTTTTTAAAAAGGTAAAGGGACGCCTGACCATTAGGTCCAGTCGTGGCCGACTCTGGGGTTGCGGAGCTCATCTTGCGTTACTAGCCGAGGGAGCCGGCCTACAGCTTCCGGGTCATGTGGCCAGCATGACTAAGCCGCTTCTGGCGAACCAGAGCAGTGCACGGAAATGCCATTTACTATGTTAAGGAGGATGCAAAAGCAAGGGAATCTGCAGCATTGTGATACACCCTGCTCTCATTCACTAACACTGCAATACTGGCCTTCAGTGTGTCTGCATATAGACATATAATGCCAAACACTGGTTCAGTGTTATGATAGAACTTACTTCATTGTACAAGGCACAGTCTGTGAAGGGTTGCCAATCCAGGATGTCAAACTACAGTTTGACGCTGGCTTGCTTTGATTTTCTGTTATGTCTGAATTCACAAACCATAGTTTGGGAATTGCTGAGCTGTAATAAAAGGGGAAGAAATGGAGGCAGTGAGAGATTTTACCTTCTTAGGCTCCATGATCATTGCAGATGGTGACAGCAGTCATGAAATTAAAAGATTCCTGCTTCTTGGGAGAAAAGCGATGACAAACCTAGATAGCATCTTAAAAAGCAGAGACATCACCTTGCTGACAAAGGTCCGTATAGTTAAAGCGATGGTTTTCCCAGTAGTGATGTATGGAAGTGAGAGCTGGACCATAAAGAAGGCTGATCGCCGAAGAATTGATGCTTTTGAATTATGGTGCAGCAGGAGACTCTTGAGAGTCCCATGGGCTGCAAGAAGATCAAACCTATCCATTCTGAAGGAAATCAGCCCTGAGTGCTCACTGGAAGGACAGATCCTGAAGCTGAGGCACCAATACTTTGGCCACCTCATGAGAAGAGAAGACTCCCTGGAAAAGACCTTGATGTTGGGAAAGATGGAGGGCACAAGGAGAAGGGGACGACAGAGGACGAGATGGTTGGACAGTGTTCTCGAAGCTACTAACATGAGCCTGGCCAAACTACGGGAGGCAGTGGAAGACAGGAGTGCCTGGCGTGCTCTGGTCCATGGGGTCACAAAGAGCTGACACAACTAAACAACGACAATGCACCAACATCACTTGCATGGAAGTGTATTAACTATGGTAATAATTGTGAAATGGAGGCAAGAGGCAAGGTTATTTTACAAAAGAAGTGGCTGCTTCATTGAAACAATAGAACTTTTACCTGCACCAATCTCAAGGGTCAAAATGTTTTCTTCATGCTGTCTAGGTAAACTTAAAACATAGCCATAGCTATGCAGTAGAACAGAAAGACATATCACATGAACCCTGAACAGGATGCGCAAAAGCTTCACACTTCAGCCAGAAGACTGAGTTAGCTGTTTCAACTATTTAGCTACAGCATATATTTGTTGAAATTTATGTCAAAGCGAAAGAGAAATGTTTTGATTGCCTACCTTACATTAATTACATGGATTATGTTGCAGCATTATAAATATATTACCAAAGTTTATTTGTATTATAAAAAATTAAATAACTAAGAGCACATAATCCATAAACCACAGTGTATTTTTACAGCTCAAAATACTAATCAATGGGATTAAAACATTTCATCAAAACCTCAAATGGGTAAGTTGAACGTATCAAATTCTTACGCATAAGCTCTACAGTTTAAACAAATAAATTATCAGGCTTGTTTCATAGCATATTGCATTTTGCAAATCAGTATAGATTGAATATTTCTTAGCAGCCTCAGGATACAGTCCTGTATTCGCCAGCTGAGGGCAATAGGATTTGGAAGAAGCTTCGATACACCAATGAGAACTTGCATTGTGCTGCCAGCATGAAAGATACACCAGTGAAACTGCCTAGATATACCAGTGGAATAGCCCAAAGTGGGCCATTCAGGCAGAGGTAAAGAAAATCCAGAGGATGTCATTGGTGGTCCAACTTTACACCAGCCGCAGAGCTGGTGCAAAGTGTTTCCCTTCCACTGATTCTAATGGGAGGGGAATGGAAAACCAAAAAGCTTCCTCCATATTTATGACCACCCCACTCATGCTGTTATGATAAAGCATGGAATGTGGTGCAACTCAGCAGCACCAGTATATAAACACCAAAAAGACAGATGTATAGCTCTGAAGGAGCTATATCTCTCTGTGCTCCTGCTGTGTTCACTTAGAGCAAGTGAGAGAAACCACTGAGAAAGCTTGCTTTGCACCAAAGAGCCAGACTTGATAATGTACATGGGAACTTGAGCAAATCACTAACACTTGCATGTGAAAACTGTGCTTACTGATTCACCTGAAAGGTTTCTGAAGGACCACCTTTTCCTGAGGGGAGTGAGAAGCAGCAGCCGCAGCAGCAGCTTTTTCCAAACAAACAAGTTGCCTTTTCCAGTCTATTCTAGCTCTCTTTTTGTAATCAGTGCTGACTGTTGTAATAATCTTGTATTAATGGCTTAATAATTGTCTCCATAAGGTATCTGCATATCTAGGAAGCAAAACATCCAGTTACTTTCTGTAAAATTCAGAATCCTTACACTCATATATTTTCACTAAGTGATAGCAGTACTGAGTTTTACAGTAGGATATGGCTGGTTCATTGCAGCGTATTTGTGGTGGACGTTAAGTAATTATCTAGTTCATTTGAAACATATGCCTATTATTTGCAAATAAGGTTATGGATGTACAGAAAAGAGGGATGGAGAAACAAAGCCTGGGAAGAAAATAAATCCAGATATGTCTGGATACCACCTGATAATTTAATGGTGGTGGAAAACAGTTCTGTTTGTTCACATTTTTAGAAAGCCATTTCCCCTTCCCAGGGAGATGATGTTGCGGGCTGGGATCAAGCCCTCCCCACACGCATGGGACAGGATAGCCCCAGCACCATTGGTTGGTCCTGGGCCACATCATCCTTAGGGCATCCATCCCAGACCTTCTGGGGGTGTGGCACGGGCTATTTAAACTGCCCGTGTCCGAGGACTCGCCCCTGTTTTCTCCCTGCTCAGTCAGTTCTCCCTTAGGTTAGGCTCTTTATTTCTTGACCTCGATTGGTCGCTTTGGCTGTTTAATGGGCCTGGAAGGAATTTTTTCCACTTGGCAAATTGGCACCGGCCATTTGGTTTTTCACCTACCTCGTAGCAAATCACCACAGCTTTGTAAGGCTAGGCAGTTAGACATTGGAGTATTAGGTTGAAGGTTAGAGGAGGTAGTGGCCATCACCTACCCCTCGTAATTCAAGGGTATTCTGTTAAAGGAATCCTGGGGCCGTGGTCTCTGTCCGAAGCCCCAGACCGGGGGGGGGGGGGCTAGGGCCATGGCACAACCCCTAGCGGTGACCTTGGGTGAGTTCCTAGTTGATGTGCATCAGCAGGGCCCCCCCTACTGGTGGCTAACCCTTCCAAGACTCTTGCAGGAGTCAGATATAGTCGTGTGGTTTCCAATGCCTAAGCCAATACCACTCACATTCTGTAACCAATAAAGTTGCAGCCTTTTTTCGCCCATTAACCTAGTGTTTCATAAGTCTTTATTCCACTTCCCGGGTGGGTTTGGGACCTTGCCATGCAAAGAAAGCCATCCTTCACTGCCCTTTCCTCTATCCACAACACATTGCAAAATATTAGAACCCACACTGGAAACTTTATTAAGTGGAAGCTCTCCTGAATAACAGACCCTCTGTGGGTTCCTTTGTTCCTTCTGGCAAGTGTTACAATGGACTTAATAAATTACAGCAAAATATAGTAAGGTTAAAGGAGAGTAAGGGATGCGGGTGGCGCTGTGGTCTAAACCACAGAGCCTAGGGGCGTGGCACACTGCCCGCAGGGACATGACGCCCAGCGCAGGCAGGGGGCAGCCATGATGGCACCCCACCAGGATCTCGCTGCCGGGACGGTGCACTCCCCCCACCCCTCTTCCTCCGCCAGTGACTTGGAAATAAGGTCCATGGGAGTAATTCCATGTCCATGCATTTGGGATCAGCTTCCAGTGTTAGATAGTATGCTGCAAGGCTACTACCCAGTATCTCAGGTGGATCCCAAATACATTTACATTGAATTATTCCAATGCATGCTTAGGATCATAATGCAAGCCAATACAGGTTGGTTACAACAATACTGAAATATTCTGCATCAAAATGTATGGTAAACTTTGTGAAGTGGCAAATTCACAACTCCCCCGCCAAGTTGTAACTCACTTTGGTAACAAAGTTGAAAATAATGTAGAAGTATGCTCTTAGCACCACGGCTGATACTGTAAAACGCTTGCAGAAAGTATTAAAAACCAAGGTCTTGAACACATTATAATCATTAAAAAAAAACACACACACACAAGACATTTCCCAAGTAGAGAGGTGTGAGCTCTAACATTCTGGCCAAGTTTTGCCTCAGTTAATTACTTCTTAAATACACCTAAAATTTCCTTTACACTTGCTATTGGACACATTATTATATACTTCCTGAATCCAATTATGACCTGCTATCACCACTATATACAAACTATTACTAACAGTCTAAGAGTCCCATCAGGGAAGGATGCTTTCCATTTGGCATTTCAAAAGCAGACTACCAAATGTAGAGCATCTGCTAGGGAGTTTCCTCTTGCTTCTGGTTTGGCCTCTTAACACCAAACTGAGCATTTGGGAGTTGTTGCTCCAGCACTGCAAGTGTGCTCACATATATATGATGGGGCATTTGCACTGACATCGCACATGTGGATCAGATGAACAAAGCAAGGCTTTCCACTATGCACAAGGCGCCAATTCAGACTCAGCCCAGGAACTATGTGGCTGAAGGAAATGGATACAAGTATTGTCTGTTTATTATTGCAACAAACACATACATCATGTGCAGATTCCCAGTTTGGTTAAACATGCATGCACACACTGGAAAGGGAGATTTAAATGTTGGAAATAGACTGAATAGGCTCCCCCCCCCCCAAAAAAAAACCCCTGCCTGCCCTCTTTCTGCTTCCTTTTTTATTTTATTTTTATTTTGCCAAGCACATAAAGCTGAATGCGCACAAGTTAAATGTACGTAAGTTGGGAGTTACTTGTACTTTTCCTAAACATTTGTGCACATTTGTGTCCTTTTCCTTTTTTGGCACATGGTTTCAGCTACATGCTCATCTCTGCTCAAAATATCAAGCTTGCCAGGTGTGAGCTTATAGGTCTGGAGAAAATTAGACATTGTGATAAAAAGGAAGCTATGCTCATGTCCCTTTGTAAATGTGGTAAAACCTACCTACATACTGATAATTGTGTTGTCTGTTTCCCCAGTGTTGCAGGTGTAGGAAAGCAAACAACATGATCCTACCAGGCCACAAAAATGTTTATGGCATGTAATAGAGGGAGTGAACTCAACAGAAGCAGCCAATTTCAGTGTTTTGTGCAGCATCCACTCCCACTCTTAGTTGCCCCCAGCTCATAACTATTCTAAGACAGATGATGACAATGAAGAGTCTGCAAAAAAGACACACTTGATTGACAAAAATGGTTGCAGAGAAGTCAAATCTGAAGCAAATTTTCATTTACCAAACAAGTTTATTAAAATCCCTTACCAAAATTATTCCCTCTCTCTTCCCTTTTCTTCTATTTCTACTCTTCATTCTTTTTTATTATTCTTTCTTCCCACATCTGGTTTTGGCTGCCCTTTAGCATAATTTTAAGTGCCGCATCCATATTTCTTTTGATGAATTTGTATTCCTTGTCAATATTATTGCTGTGTTACAGCTTTCTATTTCAATTTTCAAGGAATCCCATGCAGGTGACTGGAGTAGGAACAGACTTCTCTATCCTTCCTCCACTGCCTGGCTGAGAAAGAAGCCAGTCCCTCATTCCTCCTCTATGGTCTCCCTTTAGCTCCCATCCCCTGTGGGCAGCATCAAAAAGACAGGATACTAGTTTCTTAGAAGGCTAGTCGACAAATTTGCAGGTTAACAACTTTTGTGAGCTTGTTTACAAGGCTGTAATATTGTGTTTAAACCACTTTGAGCAGAGTTTTCTTTTTTAAAAATAAATATATAGATGGGATCAGGTATATAAATGTCCAATTGCACAAGGTCAGCTGCATGTGTCCATCATATTGTCCTTCATTAAATGAAGGGCTGAACTTTTCAGACATGGCTACCCAGCATGAAGGAACAAATGCCTTGGTCCTGTTACAGCATTTGCAGCAGCATGAGGCCCTCTTGGGACATTAACAAAAATGCCTTTGATACCCAGAGTCTCAGTACCACCAGAGTTGATGCCTTCCACCTCATATGTCAAACGCTTCAATGAGCAAAACACTTCCCAATTAAATAACTACTGAGGAAAAGATTTGCAGCCATTGTAAGGCTTCGTGTAACTGATTACACAGTATTACAAGCAAGGGGGTCACTCGGAGGTCAAATTCTGGCTTACATTCCTTGACTAATTAAAATCCAAAAACCTCACAGAAAATTTCAAGGCTAAAATCTGATAGCTAAAATACATGGAAAATATCTGAGTGCCTCTGAATTAAAATTAGGGTTCCCCCTACGCAATTTAATGAAAGATGGCATACGGCCAATCTCACTAATTAAGACTGCTTAAAAGCATTCCCATTATAACTTTCCATCAGCACTGTTTCCCCCCTCTCCTTCTTCTGAGGTACATCATCTCAAATTTGTAAAATCAAAAAATGAGATGAGGTATTAAATACAAAAAATAAGGCACACGTGTGCTTCTCTAGGCTTGTATCCAAATAACTGCTTAACAGTAATGTAAAGGAGTGTGCATTATTAGCTCATGGATTTCCCCCCACTGTTTTCTTTAAATCAACTGACTACCAGTTGTTCTCCTTTAAGTTTCAAGAGCTATCTGTCCATGCACACATCTTCATTGTTCTTTAGACTCTAGCCTTACAATGGAAGAACTATGACACAAACTAAGATATGGTTCTTCAAGGATGTTCACAAAGGAAGGTTTACCATCCCCTGCTCCTCACTGCACCAACCAAAAAGCCCAACTATAGGATCATGGGCTCTCCTGCACAATGTTGGTTAATGGCTGCACAAGGGTGACTTGCTATAAATTGAGGAGAAAGACCTGCCAAAGTTTACCATGTCCTCTCCACCAGGGCTTTTTTTACAGCCGGAACTGGCCAGAACTCAGTTCTGGCACCTCGCAGGTGGGCACCATTACCATTTTATGAGAACTAAGGAGGGATTCATGTTGTTTTTCTAGAAAAATAGTACTGCCCTCCACAGTTGCTGAGCTAGGCCCTGACTCTCCAGATAGGTTTTCAGGTGGGGGGCACAGGCAGCTGACCTAGTACACAATACAAATAACTTATCATAAATATTATTTATTTATTATATTAAATGAGTTAACAATGCATGTGGATAGATGGGCTTTGAGTTTCAGTTTATCATTAGAAGCCGGAAATGAACTTTTTAAAAAAAACCAAAAACTGATCACAGTATCTAGTGCTACTTTTAAGATATACCCATGTCTGTATGCAGCCATTAAATGAAGTGTATTACACACATCTGCTGTTCAGAGAGACAGTGTGGTGTAGTGGTTGAGAGTGGTAGACTCGTAATCTGGTGAACCGGGTTCACATCTCCGCTCCTCCACATGCAGCTGATGGGTGACCTTGGGCTAGTCACATTTCTTTGAAGTCTCTCAGCCCCACTCACCTCACAGAGTGTTTGTTGTGAGGGAGGAAGGGAAAGAGAGATTGTGAGCTGCTTTGAGACTTCTTAGGGTAGTGATAAAGCGGGATATCAAATCCAAACTCCTCCTCCTCCTCCTCCTCCTCCTCCTCTTCTCACACTCTGTGGGCTAGCTCTGGAAAATGGCCTAGCCTACACTACATCTGTACATTTTCTAAAACAACAACCAAGCTAAATGTGCACACACCAGTCGCATGCCCTGGTTTTTGTGTAGTTCACAGCTACCTATGCTCTGTAGATTGGGAGCAGCCATACAGTCTTTAAAAATCAGTATGGCATGAATAATGATGCACAAATTTGTCAGTTCTGGTTTCTCTCCATTTCCCTCCCCCCCCCATCAGTTTGCCACATTTCTGCATCAGTTTGCAATTTACATACAGTATATCCCCCACCCCAAAAAAATCCCCATAAAAATTTGTCAGCATTTGAATTGCTCCGAATACTTACATTTTTTCTCAATCAATTTTCCTGATACAATGCATTGTACTGATACGTTACTTTCATTAATACATGCATTTTATGCACATTTTCTGTAATGTACATATTTTTGCCCACATTTTTTTCAGCTAGAGAACTGTAAAAGGTGGCAGCCCATTTCTAATGCCTATCTATTAAAAACAACTGCTTGAAGAAGTCGGATTCCAATTTACTCCTGAAACAGGGGTCTTTTCATGTCAGGTTAGGCATAATTTCCTCCTCCTTGAATAATTAATTTGTGTGTATATGGGGTTTTCTCCGCACCAATTGGAACATGTTGATCGCTTTTTACAAGACAGAGATGGAAAACATTATCCCCACCCCCCTGCAAAAAGAGAGAGAGAGAAGAGCTTTAGCAGTGGGGCAGCAGGAAAGTCCCCTGGAGCCACTTTTCAGCTGATTCCAATATGGGCTGAGCAATACGACCCTCCCAGAACCCTCCACCCCCTTTTGAGGGTGGGAAAATTGGGAGGGGCCTTTTGCAAGGAATCAGCCTGGAATAGCAAAGTCCAATTTCTTCGTGACTTGATGCTAATGGGATAGAGAAAGAGCTAGACGCTGTGATATACTTGTAAGGTGTAAGGGAGAAAGGCGGGTTATAAATGAATGAATGAAGCGGACACGGGGCAATGGATTCAAACTACAAGAAAGAAGATTCCACCTAAACATTAGAAAGAACTTCCTGACAGTAAGAGCTGTTGGACAGTGGAATTTGCTGCCAAGGAGTGTGGTGGAGTCTCCTTCTTTGGAGGTCTTTAAGCGGAGGCTTGACAGCCATCTGTCAGGAATGCCTTGATGGTGTTTCCTGCTTGGCAGGGGGTTGGACTGGACGGCCCTTGTGGTCTCTTCCAACTCTATGATTCTAAGAGATATCTGCATTTCAGTTTGTGTATTGTTCCAGGAAGTGTGAATTAGCTTGATTAGCATTAAAACTGCAAGCCAAAGCAAATTTCTCCCCCATCCCTAGGAATGAATTCGCTACTAATTTCCCTATCTGTACCTGTAGAACAGAAGGATCCATGCTCGGGATGGGATTGGGTAGCATCCCTACCTACTGGCAACAAAGGATAGTTGCCAACTGTCAGTCACCTGCAATAATTTGAAGCACTGCAAACCTGAGGAGTGAGGAGGTTATCTCCATATTCTGGAGTGGTCTTCAATGGGAATATTTTCCTGTACATCACATCAATGTGACCTAATAAAAGCACATTTTAAAACAGCAACTTACAATGTACAGCCAATTAAGCACCACTGAAAATGCATTAATGGTATTTTCCCTCCAAGAAAAGAACAAAGGGATGAAATATTTCATTTAATTCAACCTCTCTTTCTGGACAAATACTTCAGGTCTATATAACGCAGCCAGGTCGTGCGCAATAAACATGGAAGTACAGGAAGCAGCTCATGGGGAAATTCCATCCACAATTGCTTGCCACTTGGCCCAACTGGGCAATTATTGTAGGTTTCCATAAATGCAGATCTTGGATGGCACTTGTCCCAAATCGCCCTTTAAAATTACGTTCCATAGTTTAACAACCGTGGCACTTGCTGTGATGTCAAGAACGGTTGCAGGAAGGGATCCCTTTTTAGTAAATTTCTTGTAGTTACGTGTTATGTTAAATACAGCACCTGACTGGTGGGGACTTTGAATCACAGTTGTATTGGCAAAGTTTATTTTCTGTAATAACAAAAACAGAACTTGTCCCTGGAAAAAAAAGGACTGAGCTGTCCCATAACCTATTCAAAATATCATGAGGGGAAACAACGTGTGCTGGAAAGTCTGGTGTACTTTCCACGCTTCTAACAGCCCATCCATGAGCCAAGGGAATAAAGAGAATGTGTCAGTGCTATGGGACAGGCTGCTCTGGGACTGGAGATTTCAGGTGCATACTTTCAGGCTGGGTTAGGCTCCTTTTGCATACCTGCAATTCGGATGGGACAAGGAGAAAAACTCTTGTTGTAGACAAGGTCTTGTTATAAAACGCCAGACAGAATTGTCTTCATGTGTGTTACGGTATATGCTTCTTCCATCAATGGTCTTCTTGTATCCCCTACCACTTCATATGAAGATGCTGGAACAGCTAGCTGCATCATGATCTATTGCTATCAGGAACTTACCAGTCAGACTGCAAACCAGTGATTCATCTGGCCCATTGCAGTTTGCTGTGCCCATGAGTCAGAAAATCATCTTGGGGGGGAGAGGGAGAGGGAGAGAGAGAGAGAGAGAGAGAGAGAATAAAACTGGCCAAGGTGCATTCTACCAAGCAGCAAGGTGATTGGTTTTCCTAGTAAGCAAGCAGCGACATTAACTTAGGCTCATCACTAGCTGCAAATCTCTCTCCCCAAGTTCTGATAATAGATCCAAATGGTTAGCAATGCATGTGGTGCCATCTTTTCCTGCAGCAGGTGGCATGGTGAGACAGCAGTGCTCACCTGACCTCTGGTTGGTCACATTGCCGCTCCTTATGCAGAGGTGGAGAGAGCAAGGTACAAGTACAATGGTGAAACCAATCCAGTGTTCCACCTGATGCATTTGCACTGTGTCAATCTCTCAACCACCTCAGTCCTGCTGCTCTACCTTCCCAGTAAGCAGCAGTGCAAGTGCTGCCACCTGCTACTTATCTCTTCTGCTCAGACATGTAACTTGCTTTCGTGTATATTTTTAAACTGATGATTATATCTGTATTTGGTAGTTTTATTCTACTTGTTTTAAAGTCTGTTGTTCTTGTTAGTATTTCCTTATGAATATTTTTACACTTTTTATGCAAACCATCAAGAGGATGTTACCATTTCTTCGTGAAGTAGTATATAATTTTGGTTAAAATAAATCCATCTTCACTAGATTGTACTACTCCAGCCTTGCACATGAAGGCGGTTTGTTGCCCCATGTTAAATTCTCTCAGCACATAGGATGCCAGTACAACAGAGAAAAAAGCTATGCTGAAAATGTTTTTCATGGTGTGCTAATTTTTTGACATGGGGGAAACTTCAAACACATCATCCTCCATGTGAATTCTAAAGCTTGTAGGATTTAGTGCTTGCCTGCATTAATTTGTTTGGCCATACAGGCACACTGTGCAACTTATTCAATAAATATGCATTTTGTTTGGATTTGTTGGGGAGTGCAGGATACTGAACTAGGTGGGACTTTGGGTTGATCCAGTGGGGCTCTTACGTTTTTACTTGGGTATCTGAACCTAAGTAGAAAAGGACTGGTAGGAATTTCCTTCAAATCCTCTGTTCCAGTCCATGTGTCTGCCTGTAACATACAACAGAACATCCAAATCCACATTTCCAACAGTATCCCTTTGCTCTGAAAGTCACTATTTATTACATTTCTAAAAAGAAATTCAGAAAAGCCCTGGAGTCACAATATTTATAACTCGAACAATCCTCCTGGTGTCTACCAAAAAAAGGGGGGGTTATAAAAAAACCCAGTAGACAGCGTAATTCCCTAAGCCTTTAAATGGATTATTTAATTTAAAATGTTGCTTTTTTTCTGGCATTCAGCTCCACACACACTGCAGCTGTTTTGAGGCTAAGAAAAACAAATAAGAGGAAAATACACTTTTCCAAGCTCATTTTCCTTGATATCCAGCACATTGGTACTAAGTGTTAATCTGTGAAGGAAAAGCAAACTAATTCTACAAAAGTGCCTTTGGTTTCAGGCCATGTAACACCAATCTTGCCATTCTCAAAGGTGTTAAACATTTCCAGACAGGCAAAATCATATTAGCTAATTGTATTGACAAAGAGCTTCTCATTTTAACAGAAAGAATGAGTTACACATTTAGACCTTATTTTCAGTTACTATTTTTGTCTGCACAATTATATATCAAAATATGCATCTTGGAACTGAGAGCCACTAACTACATTATTAGATATTAATGTAATAGTCAAGGTGTTTAACAAAATTGCTATTTCCTTTCCTTTTTATTTTTTCCCCTTTTCTAGCTGTTTATTTCCTTGGGGAATAAAAGGTCCTCGGGACAATATCTTCTGCTTTTGTGATTTCCCCTATAAACATGAAAGATACTCGGAGTCCAGTGTGACTTTCATGCTCTTTATTCAGCTCATAGTAGTGAGGAATGCAGTTCCCCCAAGACGTTTGCTTTATATACACTATTTACACAATGGGCCCCACGTGATTGGCTAATTCCGGGATACTCCTGTATGCCAATCAGAGTGCGGATTCAGTTCCACCTGGAGCTGGATTGGGTGGCTCCTGCAGACCAATCAGACTGCTGCAATCTCAATCCTATTGTTCTGGGACCAATCAGACTGCTGCAATCTCAATCCTATTGTTCTGGGACCAGTCAGACTGCTGCAATCTCAATCCTATTGTTCTAGGACCAATCAGACTGCTGCAGTTTGGATCCTATTCAGCTCAGTACATAACAAAACATAAACTTACTTAATCTAAATATGAAACTAAGACTGTGCTCACACTAGCAGCTTGAAATGTTTTCCACTGATGTTCTTTCCAAGTCAGTTGCTTCTGCCTCTGTTCACATCAGAGTAAGAACAGGGCTGATTTTACCTGCTGATTTCTTTCCCCACATCAAGTGTAGCTTACATTTAAGCATGCATGGTCACCTGTGCATGCACAAAAGCCAACACCATAACAGAACTGTGCCTTCTATTTTTTAACCAGTCAGAAGACAGTTTGAGGAAAATCATGTCAAAGAGGGGTATTTCTCAGAAAGCCACAGGATACAGATGGATTATGACAAATGTGGTATGAACCCAGCTTCAAAAACCAGTGGTGCAAGCATGCTGGAGCTGTGCTAAATGGTAATGTGAACACACCCTAAGTTTCAAATGCACAGTTACAGGTAGGTAGCCGTGTTGGTCTGCCATAGTCAAAACAAAATAAAAAATAAAAAAATCCTTCCAGTAGCACCTTAGAGAACAACTAAGTTTGTTCTTGGTATGAGCTTTCGTGTAGAAGTGTGCATGCACACAAAAGCTCATACCAAGAACAAACTTAGTTGGTCTCTAAGGTACTACTGGAAGGATTTTTTATTTTGTTTTTTCAAATGCACTATATATTCTGTAGTGGCCTCTAAACATAGCTATGGCTATAGCTATGGATAACGAAGGGTATACCTATGGTTATGGTCAGAAATTAGAAGCAATATTCAGAAAACTGTTGGAAAAAAATACTTGTTTTTCCCTGGAGTCCTAAATGGATTCAACATCATTTGCACTTTACTGCACACAAGTTTTTTTCTTAACTTTTCGTAATAGTATAACACAGATCTTATACTGAAACTGTTTATTTTTATAATTGTTTTAAATAATGAAGAGTTAAGTGCCATTATAACAAATCTAACTGTCTTATTGGTGGTGGGCAGACACTTTCTCATCCTTAGAGCTGTTTTTCCTCTGGCTGACTATATTAAACACTAGATTATATCAAGATTAAGTTAACTGTACTTGGTTCCCACTTAAATCAGTGTGAAAAACTGACCATGACTTCAATGGGAACTAAGTGCCATGGGCCATGTAATTCTACAGCTCTATAATTCTATAACACAGATGCATAGGAGTCAACTCATAGAGGCTGAGGTCCCTTTGCCTCCCCAACAAAATATCTGATGGGCATAGCCATTCAATACAGTGGTACCTTGGTTTAAGAACAGTCCTGTTTATGAACAATTCGGTTTACGAACTCCGCAAAACCAGAAGTGGTGTCCCAGTTTGATAACTTTACCTCGGTCTAAGAACAGAATCCAAATGGTGGAAGGGCACCAGCAGCGGGAGGCCTCATTAGGGAAAGCACGCCTGAGTTTAAGAATGGTTTCCGTTTAAGAACGGACTTCCAAAATGGATTAAGTTCGTAAATCGAGGTATCACTGTAGTGTGTGTGTGCGCTGCATCTTGCGATCGATAACGTAGAGTGGGATTTACTTGCCGCCTCTCAATATTTTATTCAAATTGGCATCCCTGAACAGACACAAGTCCCACTTTGATCAGCTGGCCTTAATTCTAGGTACACCATATTATATCATGGCTTATTTGTAGACCACTTTTTGGCTCAAAGTTTAAAATAAGGAAGGAAAGTGTATATAAAATTGCCGCCTAATTCAGGTTGGGGAAGACTGGCCTACCCTGAATGGCAGTAGCTCTCCAGCGTTTTGAACAGGAGAATTTCTCCAGTCCTACCTGGAGATGCCAGGCATTGGACCGAGGACCTTTTGCACACAAATCACATGCTTATTACAACACTGTGAGCCCTTCCATTTGAGTGTCATTTTTGAGAGGAGCTGAGGAAACGGCTTAACAAATAGATGTAATAGATTAATAAATAAAATGCATGTATTAGTTTTCCCATCAAGTTGCTGCCCTCTGCCACTGAATAATTTAAATGCAAAACACACAAACATCCACTGTCCCAGTTTTCACACCATGGCTAGTGGTTTTCCATAAACACACTGATCTGTGCCGCTTTGCTCCTCTTCCCACTAGCTTGCAAGGTAAACAAACCATGATCCCCTGTCCAAGCATTATGTGCAAACCAGCAGTCATGGTGGCATGCTTCACTCCAAGCAACGCACAATCTGCAGCCCAAGTTTCTTCTTAGCTTAATAATGATCTAAACAAATCATGATCCTCAGTTCAGACATAATGGTAAGCTGGGAATTATGGTTTGTTTGTCCTGTGCAGCAGTGGGAAAAAGCAAAGTAGGCATATTCAACACATTTGTGGTAAACAAAGGGAGACTAACCTGTGGCCGTCTAGATCTTGTTGGATGGCACTTCCTAACATCCCTAACCACTGCCAGAAGCTGAGGGGAATTGGAGTCTGGGTGGGCCACAAATTAAGCCACTCTGGTTAACCATGATGTGTGAACAAGGCTAATGTCACCCCATCTGACATAAAATGCACATATATTTTGCAATGGAACAAAATATGACCACCCAATATACCCCGCTCAATGGTGTTTTCATTTCCACAAATGTAGTTCAAGATGAAATGTTGACCAAACCAGTCAAATATCTTCTTATTTAAAACCTTGCTGCAATTTCAGTTTTATGTACTCAAGGGTTCTGAAAATACACCTGGAATGTTATGTCTAAGCCTCTTCTGAATCCGCTTTGTCATCTCAACTCATGAATGTCCCAGTTTTTAGAACCAACCCACACTTAAAAGTAAAAACCTCTCATATTCTGCAGCTGGTTCAATAACATCTGGTAACAAATCACTGGCAGTACATTTCATAAATCAGGTATGTATTGTAGTAGAAGAGGGAAAATAGTTAATTTGTACTTAAGTCAATCTGACATACTTAGTTTCTGGAGGGAAAAGAAGAAATGGCAGCTCAGTTTGAGCATAAAGAAGGTTTGCAATAAATTAAATTGTAATTACCTTCCTGAATCCAGTACAGGCCATTGAACTTAACCCAACATCGTATTGCAAAACACTATGAAACATACATCTAGTGGACATTTTGTTTTACTTCCCACCCACCCACCCCCCTTCCTGGGTTGAAGGCTTCCATTTCTGGTTTTTGTTTTGTTTAATCCAATACAGCACAGTGTGCATATGGGAACGCATAGCAAGCACTTCCCAAGAAATAATAAATAAAAATAAATAGAAAGCAGGAGTTTTATAGCTAGTTTCTGTACTGGTTCCTGCTTCATGGTTACTTGCATAATTGCCAGTGATGTGAATGTTAAATTGCTCTGAGGCCAAGATCTGTAATACGCATGAGTACAGTTCATAGCACTGGCTCTAAATCAAGCAGCTTCTAACTAAGCTTAATTTAGCATGACTTCTACTGGCTTGGTCAATGGAAGCTAACCCAATAAACCATAATATGGCTGTGCTAATTCTAGGGCAGTATCCTGAAGTCAGTGAGACTACTTCGGAGTACAGGAGATAATGAATAGAAAACACGAATGAGCATTTCAAATTATTCTTTCTCACTTGTAGGAAGAGAAGAGATTTTAACCTCCCTGTGTAGCAACTGGATTTGGTGTAGCAAAGAATAAGCTACAAATCCAGAGATATAGTTGCCACTGAAACCACATCCTCATCAATGTATCTGAAGAAGTGTGCATGCACACGAAAGCTCATACCAAGAACAAACTCAGTTGGTCTCTAAGGTGCTACTGGAAAGAATTTTCTACAATGATCTTTGGGCAACAGATAACACATACAATGAATTATGCACTCACAAGTGGTTCCTTCAAGCGGTTTCCAACAAGAAGCCTAGAGTATATTTGCTAGCTGTCTGACTGCCTTGGAAGGCTTTGTGGGGTGGGGATCGTCATGAAAAAATCAGAATGGTCCATATTTTTAGGCAAGGCTAATAGCTCTACTGGAACAGACTTTAGCCTTGCCTGGGCAAAACCATATATTGCTATGGTACAGAATATGATATAAACAGGTCTGCTGAAAGCATGTAACAAAGAATGGCAAAAATATTATTAAGCAAGAATGCAGTCATAGATTAAGTAAGATTCATGCATTTCTGTTATGAGTGGTAGACAGAAGTATTACTGATTACTATATAAATAACAATCTTAAGGCAGGATCTTCTTTGATGTTCCAGTTACATTATTCTCCATGTCAGGAGCTGTCTAGCAAAGAGCTAGCCCCAGGGCCATGAGAAGATCTCATGTCTAAGCAAGTTATTCTAGTAAAAAAAAATAAGGTTTACGCAAAGTATACTGGGTTCCAATGGAAATATGTATTTCCCACCTGTGCACAGTATATACCAATGAATGCTGACCATCTCATTCAGATGACTTTCAACACTTCAGCACCTCAGAAGGTGGTGGACTCTCCTTCAGCTGGATGGCCATCTGTCAGGAATTCTTCAGCTGTGATTCCTGCATTGCAGAGGGCTGTACTAGATGACTCACGTGGTCCCCTCGAGCTGTACAATTCTATAATACTATCTCTTGGGAAGCATTTGATAACCATGTCTTCAGGACAGAAGAGTGTCTCTCCTTAATCTCCACTCACCTCACTTTCCGATGGTGGAGGATAATTAGTATCATCCAAGAGTCTGGAGTGTCTAGTTATGTACAGCAATCAGCTGCCTTAGTACCTTGCCCAGGATGAACATATATTAGTGACTGTCTAGTAGCTGATGCAGTCCTCAGGATCTAAGGAAGGTTTCTTTATGAGTGACCTTACAATTTCCTCTTTCAAGGTTCCTGGAACCTCTCTCACTTATACAATGATTACCTCCTGGCACCCAGCAGGCCCATCTCCTCCAAATGTCGAGCAAACAGATGGAAAACCATACTACTTTTAGTTTATTTGCATCCTTGTGTATCAGGAACTGAAACTTATCCATCTAAAATTATCCCCAAGACAAACTGAAAGCTAGCTACTGTTATACAGTGAAGGATTGAAGACTCAAGCCACTTTAAGGATTTATTGTTGAAAAGTGGTATACAAATATTCTAGACAATTAAATAATGGACATAAGAGTTCTGGCACATCCACTAACTGTATAGTGTCTATACTGCAAAAGAAGTGACAGCTAAGTCTCCATTTGATATCAGTGGTTTTATTCTGAGTGTGTTTAGGAAACAGAAGGCTAAGGAACACAAGAAGCTGCCTTATACCAAGTCAGACTATTGGTCCATCTAGCTTAGCACTGTTTAGATTGAGTGATAACTCTCCAGGGTTTCAGAAAGAGGACATTCCCAGTCCTAGCTAGAGTTACTGGGCATTAAACTTGGGACCTTCTGCAGACAAAGCAGATGTTCTACCATTCAGCTATTGCCCTCCCCAAGATGTATTTCCTGGTGCTGCTAAACAGCAACGTTGCTCACTACTTTCAAGAAAACTAAGGAGCTGCTTTCCCTTATCTGTCCCCAGAGATTCATTTACTTTAATAATGCACCATGGTGAAGACTGGAGTCAGAAAAATGGTGTGTTGCCTGTCTGGAATTGGCTGCCTATTGTAACATACACATGTCTCTTCCAGCACTAAGCACTCCTATTATGTATGTAGGTGTGTATAGGTGACTATGCTATACAGCAACCAAAGGTAAAGAGGTAGATGTAAAGAGAAAAAAGCTAGCAGGTGATGGACAAAGTTAAACTGGCAATTCTTTCCAGCATCCCACTATATATAAAACCATGGCTGCTCCCAAGTTTTCATCATTTTGAAAGTCAGCCCATATATACTAAGAACAAGTCGTGCAGGAAAAAGCCAAGTGAGGCTTTAAAAGTGGCTGTGATTTCAAGACCTCTCTCACTGTTTCTGAAGGCGCCAAACACTTATTGAAAGCCTACATTGATAAGAAGTCTGCTTCCCATTTCCCCAAAGGACTTTTTATGCTCCAAAATAACTAGACTAGGCAAAATGCTGATCAAGCCAAGCACTCTGGCTCTGGAAAGGTGAAGGTCATTTATCACATATGTACGTGTGTGTGTGTGTGTGTGTGTGTGTGACTCAAAGGAACACATTATAAGAATACTAAGTAGCCAGTCAGCCATACTGCACGTGAACTGGGAATAAAACAGTCCCATATCAAGGCCTGCTGAAAGTACACAGGCATTTTCAAAACTCTAAAAATAAACTTCAGCTGGATAACTGGCTAGCTGCATATTTCAAATCAATATGTAAAAATTTAGGAGCATGCTTCCATCCATTAAGCTCCCTTAGTATTGCCAGATCACAATCTTTCATTATTAAAGTCCAGCTTCCTAGTGTTGTGCCAAAACGTGTCCTCCAATTTCTCGAAACTCCTCTTGCCCTCCCCCCCCCTGCAAAAAAAGACTTCCATTTTATACTCTCTTTCTCAGGGCACTTTAGAATTTCAGTTGGTACTGTGTTTTGATCTTACATTATTACTACAAGAGAGCTGTGGGTGGTAAGAACACCATAAGACTTTCTCTGGCATTCTGCACTCTCCTTGACTGCATGAGCTTTTGAAAGGCCTTTGGGATAAGTTACCTCATAACATCTTTCCCTTGAGTTTTAACTGAGAACTGCAACGAGGGGGAGGCTGGCTACTGAACACCTGAAGTCATTCAGTGCAATCACAGATTTCATTTTTTAAAAATGGAAGTCCTTCATTTTATCCTTTAAAAAATAATAATTCTATACTGATTTCTTTGAAGGTAAAAATGCTTCACTTTAAAGAGTGATGGACAGCTGTCAGGCACATAGAAAACAGCCTCCTCGCTTTCCTAGGCTTACAAAAAAAGCCAAGCCAATAAAGTAATGAGGCTTTCTGGAAATGCAGGCAGATAAGAAGGCTGCAGACAACAAGCCACCAGAGATATTTCTAGGTACTCTTTTAGGCAATGCTCAAGATGATTTGTGGAATGGAAGATAAGACACTCACAAACACCTGCTGAAAGTTAAGTCAATGCAACTAAAATCACATATCCTACCCCATGTGAATTTCTCTGAAATTTTCTCTCCCTTCCTATAATTCTAAATTTTATTTTCTTATAAATCTCTGGAGAATGTGCCAAAAGGCGCCCTAAACTAAACTCCCTAACAGATGGTCTTTTCCTCAAGGCTTTTCCACCTGTCCTTTCCTAAGGCCCACATACGTTATTTTAATTATTTTCGCTTTTCTATGCTGCTTTTCAGTCATGTCAACAAGCTTACTTCAAAGCTCCACAATAAAAAGAACCAATAAGCTATATCAAGGCTGCATATACAACATATCTTTAAAGCATTTGGCCTGATCAAACTGAAATGCCTGGGAAAATAAAAAGTTTTCAATTGTCCAAGGGAGCAGATTCGGAGGGTCTTTCTGAAGAAGGAATACTGGAAAATTGGAGACACTTCTTGTAGAAAACAGAGCAGTGGCAGAAGCTAGAATAGGGAGCAATTCTTTGTATCAGATATTCTATGCCTAGGCTGCTTAGATTCGTTGATAAGTTTATTCTTCTTTGCTCTAGGTGAAACTTAAGGATGGGAGAATAAATTTGGTTCAGAACCTACCTAATTCATATCTTCCCAAAGACGGAATGGGTCAAAACACAACTAGCTTTCGAAAATCACACCTCTCCAAATTTTGTGATGCAGTTCTTCCACCAAAAAAAATGTGTGCATTAGGGCAAAGCGTGCATTAAAATACATATATTTGTGAAGATGATGTACAAAATGCACTTCAGTAGGGGAAAGTCATTGCAAAAAATGTGCATATTAAGAGGGTTGTAGAATAAAATGCTGATGGACTTTTATGAGGATTTAAAAAAAAAAATTGCAAACTTACGTAAAAATGTGGCTAAGGTTGGAAATATGAGAAACCACAATGGACAGATTTGTCCATCCTTAGGCTCTGAAAGGACACAATACAGTTCTACTGATACTATGCAGGTTTGACCACAGAAGCTGTCTAAATAGAAAACCACTTGGGAGGCATATGTAAGCTACTCCGGTCCAGTATTGTCAGAGGAATTGGGGTGGGGGCAGTTCTTCCCTTGTGCTGAGAGAAAAATCAGGCAGCTGTTAAATGTTTTTGAGGTTCTCCAGGTGTTGCTTAAAAAAAATCACTTTGAGAAATGCTCATCATGACAAGTTTTACAGACACCTGCTTTAGCAGAAAACCCCCAAACTGAGAGAAACATTAACTAAGGAACTTCCAGTTTCCTGCATATCTTACTATTACTTGATCAAGCAGATGAGCAATTACGTGTTTGGCCTTCCCAAAGAATGATTCAGTGCCTGTTGCTTCAGTTGACTCTCCCTCCCCTGAGTACCACGTTTCCCTTCACTTTCTGCAGTCAGTCTGCTGAACAGAAGGCTAAGCGTACCAGAGATGGTTTATTGCGCATGTTTGGGCTCAATGACTTTTGCAAATGGCTTCATCTAGGCTTTAAGCTGCATTCGCTGCTGACATGTGGGACATACCTGACAAATGTTTCAGTGCTATATCCAACCCCAGAGGCCAGACAGATGGGGTGGTTTTTGTTTGTTTGTTTTTTTGCATAATTCAAATTGGTAAGTGATGGGAAGAACCCCATTTTAAAGAAACGATGCAGGTGCCTTACAAAGCAGTAATGTGATCTCTGCAAAAGCCTCTTGTCAGAAGGTTAGGCAATTAATGAAGCATTAGTTACAATACAAAACAAGCACTTAATTTACCAAGCATGCAATCAGCCAGCTAAAAGTAGCAGTAGAAGAAAATGCCCTGAAAATAACAAAGGGCTAGGTTGCCTGGGAAACAGTTCCTCCTTGCATACCATTTGCATGCATTTGAAGACTTGCTAAAACCTTAACACTAAACATTTTAATTTATTTAACTGCCTATGTGATGCTATGTTAAACTTTGCTACAATGGCAGTATAACAGCAAGGAGTGGTATGGCTGCTGTTGCGCACCCTTGTTGTGACCTGGCAAAACATGGACTCAAACCATGTATCACAATCATTCTGTGCTTTCTATGAGAAAACTTCATCACTCAGTGCCAAATGAAATAAATGCTGAGTGAAATAAATGGGATTCTGTCACACCCACACTCAATATGACAGGAACTGTAGGACAGGCAACTATGTACTTGTTTTCATCCTATGAAGGCACAATCAATGAACTCAAATCCAGCCTTTTCTGCACATATCAGAGTCATTTACCCAGATGTGGATACAGTAGCATACATACACATGGTTGGGAAGTGTTTCAGTGGGTTCAGTATTAGAAACAAAAATAGAGTCCACATATCCTAGCCATCTGATGCTTTGCCTTTCTCTATTCACTATTAAATTCCCATGGTAAGCAGCACAGTGGATTCTGCTTTCATCAGTACAGCAGTATAATGGCTATCCTGTGCCTCCCTGGTCAGAGGCATTATCTTTCTGAATTCCAGTTGCTGGAAACCACAGGAGGGGAGAGTGTGCTTGTGGTTGGGTTCTGCTAGCAGATTTCCCGCAGGCAGAGCAAGCCCAAGTGGTACCTGGTGTGGATTTTTTTTGTCACCACCCCACATCCCACATTTGTATGCAAATGAGATGCCACAAAGCATTATGGGGGAATGCAAAACGCTCACTGTGACTTGAAGGGGTGTGGGTGGATGGTACCCCAGGTCCAGGTGGACTGAGTAAAGCAAGCACAGCTAATGCTTTTGCAGTGCTGTGGTGAGTCCTAAGCCCAAAGCCACTGGAATTGATCTGGCTTGTGCTTGAGGCTCTAGGTGGAGGTGCCAAATGTCATCCCTTGAAGATGGCATCTTTGTACCTCCTGAGAGGGCAGTGCCCTGGTGAAATGTGCCAGGCTGCTGGGTGGAGCCCTGGCAGGGCAGAGCTGTGCTTCTGTGGCTCTTCACAGCAGGAAGGGGAAAGCAAAGTGTGTGCTGTGTAAGCCAGCTGCTGCACTGAGCAACTTATGAGTTGTGGGGTAGGCATGCTGAGAGTCACCCCCCTCCCCTGGAACTGCACCCCACCCCCCCTAGTGACGCCCCTGCCTGCAGGCATCTGGTTGGCCACTGTGAGAACAGGATGCTAGGCTAGATGGCCCAATAGCTTGACCCAGCAGGCTCTTTTTGTGCTGTCTAAACTACAACACCCTGGTGTAGTTCAAAACATCTGAAAGCACCAGGTTGAAGAAGGCTGCCTCTATGATATTCTTGTTCCCCACAACAAAATAATAATCCTTAGTCTTCTTGAAGTCATGCAGTAGCTGTCAGGCTCAATGTTCTTATTGACTTTGCAGAATCATTGGCAACTTGATTTCCTTATGTCCTTAGTAAGGTAAAGGTAAAGGGACCCCAGACCATTAGGTCCAGTCGTGTCCGACTCTGGGGTTGCGGCGCCGAGGGAGCCGGCTTATAGCTTCCAGGTCATGTGGCCAGCATGACTAAGCTGCTTCTGGCAAGCCAGAGCAGCACACGGAAACGCCGTTTACATTCCCACCGGAGCGGTATCTATTTATCTACTTGCACTTTGATGTGCTTTCGAACTGCTAGGTGAGCAGGAGCTGGGACCGAGCAACGGGAGCTCACCCCATCGCAGGGATTCAAACCGCCGACCACCTGATCAGCAAGCCCTAGGCTCTGTGGTTTAACCCACAGTGCCACCCGCATCCTTAGTAACTGTTACTTAAAACTGCAACATCTCTTCATATGCCATGCATCTTTTCTGCACCATTTTGTAAAACCAGGTATGTTTTTCACATGCAAAAATGTGACTTGCGCTATATATGGTGCACACACAGTGTGGGGAAAGGCAAGAAGCCACTGGTTCTGCAAACACCTCCAATTTTCCCCCCTTTGATCTAACCTTAACATTCATGAAGTTCCCTTTGTAATTAGTAGTATCTGAGGATGAGATGGTGCATCATCAAAAAGCCATGCACCAGAAAGCACCTGCTCTCAGTAAATGAAACATGAGAGCCCACTCTACCATCAGCAAGCACACAAAGGGCTGTGCAGTGTTGCCAAACCATAGTAGTGAACTTTTTACTTCATTTCACCAGTCCAGGCTGGCATTGTAATATTCAATGTTAATCTTGTAACAGATATAGAACATGTAGTATTTTAAGCATTCCTATAACATTTTTTCAGGTGAACAACTCGTCAAAGCAGTTTGTGAAACTAATAATTTCCAATGAAGATTTATAAAGTACAAACAACTGGTAAGCTAGTGGAATTTGTGCAACCTGATCATCAATACATTGACTAATAATTCAAATACTTCCTGGCACTGACCAGATACACTAAGGTTAAAGAGAGTTTTCCAAAATATGACTTACAGTGGCACCTCAGGTTAAGAACTTAATTTGTTCTAGAGGTCCGTTCTTAACCTGAAACTGTTCTTAACTAATGTGACCTCCCACTGCCGCTGCGTCACTAGAGCACAATTTCTGTTCTTATCCTGAAGCAAAGTTCTTAACCTGAAGTGTTATTTCTGGGTTAGCGGAGTATGTAACCTGAAGCGTATATAACCTGAGGTACCACTGTATTTGAATTTTCCAAGAGCCTTGGAATACTGTGGATACATCTGAGCTGCAGGAGTTGTGGCTTGAAGAAGCTCTACCACTGACTCCTTAAAATAATAATTGCTCCAAACCTGGGTCATCATTCCAAAGTGCAAGAAGCTCACTTGCCTTACCTCCTTGTCAAACTTGCCTGCACCAGAAGCTTACCACAGCCTGTCTTCAGCCATGGCATTGTCACTGCCTCAAATCTTTTGGTTTCTCCCTTCCCTGCCTGCACTAGAACCAGACCCCCAGCCAGTCTAGGACCCAGTAGTCTGTCACTGAGTTTGGTTGAAGCCAAGCACTGGACGCTGCCTGTAAATCCAGCCCTGCTAGGTCCAAGTAATTACTGAATTTGGCAAACATACGAAGTAGAATGGATAATAGGAATGGGGAAATCCAACTCTGCACAAGCTTCTTGTAGTTTTTGCTCAAGCGAGGTGATGGGTAGTGTGAGACCTTGGATCAAGCTAATTAATGGATTATAAGGTTATCAGTGGCCACTACTTAAGACGGCTGTATGCACCACCTCCAATGTTGGAGATAACGGTAATTTGCTTATGAGTACCAGTTTCAGGGGAACACAAGTGGGAGGAGTGCTGCTTAAAACTCATGCCCTGCTTATGAGCTTCCCATAGACATCAGGTTGGAACCTGTCAAAGCAGAATACTGGGCTAAGACAGGTGTTTGACCTGATCCAGCCGGGCTCTTCTAATGTTCTTAAGAAAGGCATAAGAATGCTACCACTCATGGTGCTAAAGGAGTCAAAAGGCTTCAGCTGTGAAGTCCTCTCCAGGATCAGCCAGAAAATACTTCTGATGTTTGTGATTATACCTTGAGGGTCTGGGCTTCCCACAGAGACTCCTCTAGGACTATAACAGTGGCCTTAAAGGAGTATATGTTTGAACATACATTTGGTGTGGCTTAAAGAGGATATCACGGCCATATCAGGCAGCAAGAATCAGCGATAGCTCTATAAACACCCTTGGGGGAAAGTAGTGGAAAAGGCAGAAGGAGGTACTTTTTTGTACTAGCAGAGGTTTCAGTGGTGAACAGAATGAGCTGTGTGCAAAAAAGGGGGTCTAACAAGCTTTTAAAACCGTCACAGCTTGTCAATAGGCATGCTTAATTTAATGAGCATTTGCTGTTCTCTTCCTTAAAATATAAGGCCCATTAAAAGAAAAAGAAAAAGAAAACAGCCCCACTTTCTAAACTTCCCCTGTCTAAAATAAAACCACCAGCTTAACAATACACCTCTCCATGTTGATCTTTTGTTCCTATGTGGGTGTGCTCAGAAGGCAGACTGAGAACAGCTCTTAAAACATTGACTTGGAGGATTTGTGGTGGGAAATATCCCTCTTATGCTGGGCTTTTAAAGAGGTGGTGGTGGTGGAAACATCCAAATAAGAAAACTCCGTTTATCTTTATCGCATTAAAACATCAAGAAAACACGCAGTCCTGTTAAGGAGCTCATTAGCAACAAAGCCCTGACGCACCGGCATTCTCCTACACAAAACCTCTTTCAGAGACGTCAGAAATAGAATACTTGCAGCATTTGTCACCTCTCAGGGCTGAGTTTCCAGCACGCTTCTTGTTATACACAATTAGCTCCATGCCAAGATTTGGTACTTTTCATAATAAATCCCTTGACCGCATTTGCTGCAGGCTTGGCAGACTTGGAAAAGGCTCTATTCATTAAAGAAGAAAGCAAGACACACACACACACACACACACACACACACACACACACACACACTTACCAGACATTGCAGCTCATTTGCAGAACTCCAACAACACACACTACACATTTGAACGGCCATCACTTCTTCCCCTTCCTGCTTGCTTAAAGAAACCCTACCATATGAATGTGATTAAGAAGGATATAAGAAAGCTCCAATCAACTTTTCTGATTCTCCATCTTTTGCCTCCCCCTTTTCACCTCTCACCTCCCTCAGCACTGCTCCCCTCTCCTCTCTGTATGTGAGGTAAGGACTGGCTTATGCATGCATTTAAACAGTAACCATCTGTTACTTGCAGGAAAGCTCCTATCTCCGTCTCAGGTTTCTCCATTTTTTGGAACAGTCACATCGTGGCCTGACAGAAAGCAAGCCCAAGGCTGAGAAAGTCCTGCCTGAGATGCACACAAAAGAATATCGCAAGTTATCGCAGCAGCAGGAGCTCCTGTTGGCGACACTGCCGTGCATTCACAAATGAAGCAAAACAGAAAAACCTCACATTTTTCCAGCTGCTGCTCTCTAGCATTCCAACAGCTGCAACCACAAAAGCCGGTTGTGAAGACGGCATGTAAAATTGGTCTTGCCTGTTATTAGGGTGGCAATAAAATATTCCTTCTTAAATTCTTCTGCCATCACTGAAAGTATTGTGATGCACTTAAGAAAGCACAAAAAGGTTGCATTCCCAGAAAGGTTTGAGCTGCATTTAATTGGTGAGTATATTGTCAGACCTGGTCACGTACTGATTAATGAAGCTGGTATGAGAAGGGAGCAAGTTCTTGGTTCTTATAAAGCGTCACCCCATCCCAATCCTTCAAGACAAAAAATAACATCTGAACTAGCAAAGTACCCATTTCTATCCATGCCTGGAATATCCTTGAACACATACATGTATTTTCACCAGTCCAGAAACAGCACGTTGGTTCCTGAAGACCCTATGTTAGGGTTGCCATGCATCCAGAATTTCCTGGAATACAGCAGTCAGAAGCAGTGTCCAAGAGGAAATTGCTGAAATGTCCGGGAAAATCTGGATGTATGGCAACCCATGTCAAAAGTCTAGATTTTGTCAAAAACCTTTTTTTTTCTTTTCTTGAGATTTTGCAAAAAAGAAAAAGGGGGGGAAAGCTCAAAAACTTTACCCAAAAATCTTTTCACTTTTTGAAATATGGCAACCCTACCCTATGTATAAAACCCTACTATATTCTTCAGTTCAAATTTTCTCATCAAATTTGCAGATGGCACCAAACTGAGAGGTAGTTATTGCAGCAGAAGACAGAGCCGGTAAGAGCTATAATGGCAAGGGATGTAGCTTAGTTGTAGAGCCTCAATCTCTGGCATCTCCAGTTAGGGTTGGGAGAAATCCTGGAGAGCCCCTGCCAGTCAGTGAAGACAGTACTAAGCTAGATGGACTGTGGTCTGATTCAGTATAAGGCAGTTTCCTATGTTCCTATGGCAGTAGGTGAATCATTCTTCCCAAAAGAAAAACTGTGCCATTTCCAATTTCAGCTATTTCCCCCATCAAATCTCTCTCTTTTAACTATCCCCCCAAACATGAAAAATAAAGACAGGCATGAAGATGTTACAAATATTTTACAAATCCATCAAGTTGCCTGTAATTTGTACATTCTAAGTTCAGGAAATCCAACTTAAGTGCCATTTAAGCCTTGTGCTTCAAATACTAGTGATATAATTGTGGAAGGAAGCATATAGAGAAATAGGTGGTGAGTTTACAAAGACGTCAGGAAGCAGCAGTGAGAGATGATGGGTCACTGATCTTTCTGCAAAAGCTATTTAAATCTGGCATAAACTCATGACAACTTTGTATTCCTGTTATGTTCTCTTTTGAAAGCAAAACAGTGGTACATTCTGGAGTGCTTGTATGAGGCAGGACAGCTGGGCAATATGCATTCTCCTAAACAATCTAGACATATTTTGTGCCATAGAAGCCCTTCATCTTCTTGTGCTCTGACAGAGTTTCTCTTGCTAGCTGATGCAGTGTTTATCTTATGCTTCATACAATTTGCCTGCACACTAGAAGGAGCTTAGCTGAGACCATGGCAGAGACGTTTTGCTTGCAGAACCTTCATAACTGAGCAAAGCCTTTGTGGTCTTCTACTTTTCAGCCAGCCTTGATCATTCATATGCCTGTGTTTGTTACCAAAATGTAATAGGGAATATAATTGTAACACACACAGAGAAGGGTTTATTCAAAGCATTTGTAACAGTTGCTGCACCATGTCTAAGAAATATTTGTTACATGTTTGCTCATCAGAATAAATAAGTCACTTTTTGGACTGCATTTTTTTGCAACAAAAATGAGACATGAATATACTGAACGTCCTGCTGTAGCAACCAGAAACAAAGTACTTTGTGATGTTTGATATCTCTTATAATAATGATAGTAATAAATTATTATTATTTGTGACCTATAAAGTAAATAAATCGAATGAATGAATGAATGAATTTTTGACCTATAAATAAATGGAATAAATGAACAAGTCTTTCATACTGTCAGATTGCAGTGTATAGCACCAAGTCTCCACTGGTGCAAAGCAGAAAGCAGCCTCTTCCACATTCCTGCGTATAGTACCAGAAAACATGGAGGCACCATGTTTAAAAAACAAACAAGCATCACATCCTACATTGCACACCTGCTTGTCTGCATTGTATGGAGCACAAGACAAAGACGACTGAAGCAATTAACATGGAAATACAGCCTTATGGTATGAAAACTTGCAATTAAGAGTTTTACATGCCTTTGAAATGATCAAGTATGTCACTTGACTCCTTTGTTTAAAGATGAACATGTCTACAGAGTCATCATAAAAATGTTAATGTTTTATGCATCAAATATATGAACTTGTCTATAACTTCCAACCTAGCAGGTTGTTGCAAATAGATGCCACAGATACCCCATTATTTGGAATAGTATGTCCTCTCTCTCTCTCTCTCTCTCTCTCTCTCTCTCTCTCTCTCTTTGTTCCATGTTGGTTTTAACCAACTTAACAAAGTGTGAAAACCAAAGGTAACAGGATAACAAAGGCAACAGATCCTGATAGCTGGTGTGGAAACATGAATACAATACATAAGCCGAACAGTTGCTGGAGCATCAAAGCATGAATACTGCCTCCATATGGTGCCCATTTGCAGCACCAAATGGGAAGCAATTATTGTTTGTTATAACAGCACCACCCATTACCCCTAGTCAAGACTCTGAGAAACAGCCTTACATTTGTGAACACATTTTGTTGCTGAAGTTTCCTGCTTCATATGTCTCTTGCAGGGGAATATGTTCTTCTCAGTATTAGAGACACTATACCTACAAAATTAAATAATTTAACATTGCTCATTTTCAGCCCCATTAACTTCCAAAGAATGTTTATGTATGTTTGGTATTTTAGCTGGTAGAGCTACTTCCAACCCAAGGTCCTTCCATACATCATTTATCTGTACAAAAATCCCACATTTATCTACCTTCTTTGTTGCAGCTTCCTAATGAAGCAAATCTGGAGAGCCAGTGTGGTGTAGTGGTCAAGAGTGGTAGACTGGGGAACCGGGTTCGCGTCTCCACTCCTCCACATGCAGCTGCTGGGTGACCTTGGGCTAGTCACACTTCTCTGAAGTCTCTCAGCCCCACTCACCTCACAGAGTGTTTGTTGTGGGGGAGGAAGGGAAAGGAGAATGTTAGCCGCTTTGAGACTCCTTCGGGTAGTGAAAAGCGGGATATCAAATCCAAACTCTTCTTCTTCTTCTTCTTCTTCTTCTTCTTCTTCTTCTTCTTCCTATCCTGCTGCTATGTGACAAGGACATCACAATATCCTTTAGGACAGGCATCCCCAACCTTCAGCCCTCCACATGTTTTGGACTACAAATCCCATCATCCCTGACCACTGGTCCTGTTAGCTAGGGATCATGGGAGTTGTGGGCCAAAACATCTGGAGGGCCGCAGGTTGGGGATGCTTTAGGATGGTATGCAAGTGGTTTTGGGTGGTCCCCACAAAACCCTGCAATGCCATGTTTAAGGGATTTCCCATATCACAGCTATAGCAGCACAAGTGTTTGCAGAAAAAAGTAGGTGACGCTTCTTACACTCTAGGAAGCTCAAACACAGGGTTTCCATGCATTCCTATCCTGAGCTCTGGAGAAGCAGCTCATGCTATCAGAGGCTCTTAAACTTTAAACAGCCACAGCAGTGCATCAATCAAATCCAGAAATTCAACTGTTATACTAGTACTAGCAGATTTTGCCCAACACACCATCAGGAAGAGATCGGGAAAGAAATCAGTATTTCCTTTCCCCTCTTCAATATGAAGGCAGAGTGGAGGTAGGGCTTGTCATATACAGTAAGTGCAGGGTTTTGTCACTGGGAGATTTTCTGCCCCACTTTAGCCAAACAATCCAAAGCAATGCATGCAGTTCTCTGACAAAGCAGGTGATTGAATTATTATTTTACTGAGGTGCAGATCACTGTGCTGCCTGGAAAACTGCTTATAACAGTAGTTTGGCAAAACTGTTGGGCACAAGCCTGAAACAACTGTTTAGATCCTGGTCTACATCATCATCTGTCAACTTATCCGCAGAAAACAAAATTAATTGTTATTCTACGAAGGTACTAATGAGCTTACATTCCTTTTCTCTTCATTTAAAGCGTCTCAAAAGTAACACAATATTTCTTAACAGCTCTCACCACCTGTGCAAATGTTTGATGAATAGCACAATAACTGGGTACGCCAATATTTTAAATTAACCAGAGTGTGGGAAATGCCACAAGCGACTGTGTAGCAAATTTCTATCCACTTTGTTATGTTGAGCTACAGTCATTTACTTATCTCAAGAGATTATGTCTCAAAGAACCAACAGCAAACTACCAATTTCAATAGTTTGTAATGGTCTTTGCAAGAAATGTGTTAGTATATGTGTGCTAAGCTAAGAATTGTTTAAAAAGAATACAAAGAATGTAAACAGGGTATTCCCTGAATGGCACTTAACTTCTACAACTTGATTCCAAGACTTGTTGCATTCACACATATGTATTACGAGTTAGATCCTGAGATATGTTAATGAAAGAAATTCTGGCAGTGGTGCTATTCTGCAAACTGTTGCACAAGAGCTTGCTGCAGCCTTCACAGAAGACAGACTTAGAACAAGCATGCAATTTGACATTTTGCGTGAAACTTTGTGCCATCACATGTTAGGTTGCTGTGCAAGAGATGACAAAATGCCTTGTGCTAGCATTTCAGTTATCTTTTATCACTCAAGAATGAACCTTTAAAGCCATTTTTTTCCCCATCTTTAGTGTGGGGGAGCAAATGGGAAACTAGATAGCTCACCTTGACATAGGCTGCGGGAGATTTTAAACAGGCTATTGAAAGAATAGGTGCCTTATGAAGAGAGGACTGAAATATATGGGAAGCTGGTCATGAGTTAGAATGCACATAAACTTTTTTTCTTAAAATGGACCTCCTTGGCCAAGAGACAAGCTAATATTGTCCATACACTTTTCCCCCTCTGTCACCCACTCACACACACACACACACACACACACACACACACACAAGCTAGCAACAATCCAGAATGTGCTACAAGAAGAGGGAGGCATCAACAAGATGCATCACATCAAAATGATGGAAGAACATATAGCTGCTGATGATATGAGAACCTTGGGTCCTCATCCTAAGGATGTTCACAAAAGGTAAGCTTCCCATCACCTCCTCCCCACAAAAGCCTCTCTGAGGTATTAAGAGGTCTTACTGAATGGGACAGGATATGGTGGAAAGGGAGAATCTCCCCAAAGCTGCTCCTGAGGATTATGGGGAACTCAGGGGGAACTCAATTCAGGGTTTCTCAATTCTTAGGAATGGCTTTCTGGGGAATACAAGGAGCTGTGAACTGGGTTGGAGGGCGGCAGGAAATTCCTGCTATTTCTGTTCATGGTTCTCAGGAAATTTAGTGTTCTAACCTCTCCTATTTTGAAGAATGAGAGAAGAAGAGATATTCTTACTGGGGTGACATGGCTAAACTAGTCCCCCGAGGCTGCAACTGCTCAAAGAAGTGGGAAGGCCAACAGTTTGAGCCTTCAGGTTCCACCACCTGGAACAAATTACTCCATTTGCCTGCTGGGTGGGCTGGATCATTCCTCTGAATTCCTCACCAGCAGTTTTAAAGAATGACAGGTAAAATCAAAGATTTAGCAACGCTGAAACAGAAATAGTTAAGAAGGGTTTTGTTATTAAGCATGCTCTGTAAAAAGTCCTCAATGAAGTACAACATTGTAGCAGTTTGCTTTCAGAACCTCACTGCACAGAATTAAAAGAAAAGAAAGACCCAGCTGTTAAAACTTCATGCATTGTGAATAATTCTGCAGAAACAACATCATGGTAACTCAATAAAGCAAGTTGGTCTTTATCCTGCCATGCCAATTATATGCCCCACCAGGCAATTTCTGATAAAAAAGGAACATCTTGGAATAATTACAGAGACAGCATTAGGATAATTAAGGAAATTACTTAAATTCAATAGAGCTCAAAACATCTGAGAAGATAAGGATCTATCATTAAACCTCTGAGAGCACGGCAAATTACAAGAAAAGTGTTACAATACAAAAAAGGTTATATTTCATTTGATGTCTCTTCTGCACAGCAAAATCAATGAGAATGCTTGCAGGAGAAAAGACTGAATGTAATACTGAGTGTAAATCCTTTGCAATACTTCCGAGAGAAGCCAAATTTAAGGGGCAGAGCACAACTTTAGATACTGAATCTACAGTATAGTGCTATTTATTTTTATAGAGTGATTCATCAGCAAAAGCGGTTGATAACTGTGTGTGGTGAAATAATCATTTTCTACAATAAATATCTAAAGACAAGGAAAGATGTTAATTAAGAGTAGTAAAAAAATAATAGTTATCAGGTACTGAGAAAACTGAGTAGCTGAAACATGGATTTTAAAAATCATGCATCGAGATGGAAAGTTTCTGTGAGAAACAGGAAGGCTGATGTAAATCAGTGGTGCAATTAATCCAAAAAAGATGGAAGTGCTATTTTTCAGGAATTCTGATCACAGTCTGTTCTGGATGAGTTTGTCCTGTGTGATTCAGCCTAGGAGTACCTCTTGGCCCAGCACTCTCCATGGATGCACAGGTGGTGGCAGTGACTAGGAATGCCTTAACCAGCGTCAGGTGGTTTTTCCAAAAGACCTGGTATGCATTATCTTATGTTCTAGTGATTTCCAGGCCAAGCTACTACAATGCTCTCTAAATGGACTTTAAAAATAACCCCAAAACTTCCAATTGGGACCAAGAGATCCGAGCACATCCCTCTAATCTTGTGTCATCTGCACTAATTGCCTATTTCTTTCTTTAAAAGTACTGATACTAACATTTAAAACATTAAACAGTTTAGGACTAAATTGCCTCAGGTGCTACCTGTTCTCACATAAGTCTGCCCAATCCTTCAGAGCATAATCAGAAACCTTGCTCTCTTTCCCATCATTATGAGAGAGCAGATGTGTGTACAAGAGACAAGGCCTTTTTGGTGGTGGTGCCAAGATCATGTATACACTCACTGTTGAGATCTGCCAGGCTCCCTCTCTAGTTCTCATCAGATTTTGAAGACCTTTTTATTCCAACAAGGTTGTCTATTGATTTGTTTCAGTACTACAATTTTGATACTTCATACATATATTTTGGTTTTATATTTGACTACATCCTTTCTTCTTTTTTCTTTTTCTTTTTAACTAATAATAATTTATAAATACCACTATTAACAACCATAACAGAATAGCACGATAAATATGTCATACACAGTAGGAATTAAATTATTGAAAAATACTCCAGTTCTTATATTTATGCCATAAAAGAAATAGGGGGGAAATGCTGTGAGCTCAACTTCAAGCAGCAGTTATGACTTCAACTCAGAATGGGAGCAGCCAGCCAGTTTTGCAACCAGTGATACAAGCAGCAGAGGTGCTAGATTTGAGTCTCAACACTGAGCCTGAGAACCAAGAGACACCCCCACGAGAGGTAACACATCCCAAGTCCTTAGAATAGGATATTCCTCAGGAGAGGGCAGAGTCTCGGAGAGATAGCTAGGAGTAGAAGGGATATAAGGACTCATTGCAGATAGAAAACCATTTGAACAAGTCATCTGCTCTCTGTGAACTGTCCAAGGTACTTAAGGACCTATCACAGACTGTCCTTGCCATCTGCCTTGATTTAAGCACATAGTCCATAACATCATTTGCCAGAGCTGCTGCCTCCCAGTCCCAACCCTTTCATGGGCTCAACCTCACTAGGCTATCAGGGGATGTAGATCTTTGTCATTTGTGTTTTGGAGTTCATTTGAAATAGGACACAAACACACAAAATCATGTCCGCTTCTCACCTTACTCTGTGTACTAGCCCTGCGTTGTGACATCTTTGTGTTGTACATTTTCCACACACGGACAGTTGGCTGCTGCTGCTGGCTATTTGCACAGTAGTATTCAATACCCCATAGATTCCAATGACCACAACAGCATTATTTTATATTTCAAGGCACATGTACTATGACTTTTGTTGTTGTTGTTTGTTAACACAATCATTTGTATGCCTGACTCCACATGCATTTCTGAGAGCTAAAAACATAGGCGTATCAGATTATTGGTTGTGCTATTCATGTGTTAAGACCTGGCAAAAAAAAATCACTTCATCATTTGTTATATATAAAAGCATTCCATAACTCATGCATTGATTTTCGCCAAACGAGAGAGAGATTGATGAACGCCACCATTGCCTCTAGATATTATTAACAGTGCATTCACCAAGGAGGACTTGCACTGGCCATAACAGAAATATTGGGCAAACACAATCAATTAGTCCTGGATACTATTGTACCTAATTCAGATTGCACGTCTGCTTCCAGGAAAAAAGCAAAGAGTAAATATAGATAAGAGATAAAATTATAAAAGCAAAGTCACCTTTCCATAACAAAAAAACCCTTCTCAGAGGTCCTAAAGCTAACAGTAAATCAGCTAAGACAAGTACCCTTACATTTAGAAAGGTGTGCTGAGTTCAAACATACTAGAGTGGTCACAATTAAAATGCAATTCATCCACAGTTACAATGGACTGATTAGTAAGCAAATATTGCATGCCCTTAAACCAGTCCACACCTAAGTATTTGGTTGTTAACAGAACAGAAAAAAATGTCAAAACAAAATAAAAAATAAAAAAAATTCTTTCCAGTAGCATCTTAGAGAAGGTGCTACTGGAAGGATTTTTTTTTATTTTGTTTTGACTATGGCAAACCAACACAGCTACCTACCTGTAACCATAAAAAAATGTGTGTTCTAAGGCCATTCCACTAAACTAAATAACTATATTCTTAAAGCTCAAATGCGGCTTCAAATTCATGAACTATGAAGTCAAAGAACCATACATACTCCTGGTTTTTGCTGGTTTTTTCTAACTGGTGGAAATTCAAGTTTTAAACACAAAGCTCTATTGCCATCATGTCCAGTTTGGTTCTGACAATTAAGGTTGAAACAAAAGGAGGGAAAGGCTAACAGCTTTCAATTCTAGCTAAGCGAAGGTTGTCTTTGCTGATATTTTGTGAGTTGTTATGAGATGCTATGTTGTGTATTTTAAAGACTGTTATTTTAAGTATTCTTTTTATCTTGTGTCACTTTGTTGTAAGTGACTGTGTGGCTTCTGCAAAGGGTGGTATATAAATAATCTAAACTAACAAACAAGTATTATTCAAGCATTATGCTTTTGGTTTGCACAGCTTACACACTGGATATTCTCCATCATATAGTACTAAACTAAAACTTAGCTCCATCATTGGTCATTTGCTATGAAAAATTGCATTCTAATCCCATTAAATCTTTCTGTTTTACAGCAACCTTCTCGTATAGGGAAAGGGTATCTAAACAAAAATATCTTCTCAGTTTATTCTGCCTGAACTGGTTTTTCATCCATTGTGCCAAGTCCACATTGCACCTATTAAGACAAATACTTGGCTTCCAAAGAAAGCACCCTCTTAAATCATTTCCAGATCCTTTTCAGTATACCTGGAACAATACAACAACATATTGCAGGGCTAAAATATTTTCAAATGCTTGTCAAACATCTGTCTAGGAATCAGCCATAAAAATGTCAGCATCTCTTAAGATGCAAAAAGAGAGATCAACTGTAGCAGAACATTAAATAGTTGGGGGAAAACTGCACTTAATTAGAAAAAAAAATGTAAGCACTTAGTTTTTCAAAGTGCTTACATTTTTTTTATTTTATTTTTTTGCTAATTAGGTGCAGTTTTCCCCCAACTATTTCTATCAGGAGACAGAACTAGTTTATTCTGCACTGTCAACATCCCCTCCACAAAAAAGGAAAAGCTGCAAAATGCCAGCAACCTCAAATTCCTCACTCTTTTATTTTCCAACATTTTAAGTTGCTACCACTGTTTTCAACAAAGATAAAAAGAACATTTACACCATTCCTGAGCAGCCTGGTCATTGAAGCAAACTGATTTAAAAAAAAATGCCTAAAACAAATATCCTCAAGGGTACACCAGCATGTCAATACATTACTATGAAAATGAGTTGTTGTTGCATTCACAAATTTTTATGCAGATGATGGTTTCTAATGCTAAAGCCAGTATTGGGACTCATTCATACATTCAGGTATAAATTGTAGCCAAGGATGGGGCTCAGTTGATGGTGAGGCTTCTATCATCAGAATGGGAAGGGAAGCAATTTTTAGCAATTCCCTGTTTCCTAAAGCCTGAAAGTTTGCTCTAGAGGGACCCCCAAGCTGTGGAGCAGTGTTAGACTGAGGAAGTTTCAAGGGAAGAAGCAACTGCAAAAAATTGCTTCATTTCCCATTCTACTCATGGAAGTCTCAGTATCAGCTGATCCGCACCATTGTTTACATCTATCTATTTATTTTATCTAAGATGAAGATGTAGAACAGGAGTAAACCGACTCCAGACCTGAGGGAGCTAATTGTTCATTTTAGTAGGACTCCACAGTGTTCATCATGCTGGAGCAAGGTGAAAATAGTGGTTCAAGGGGAAGACATACAGCTGGTTCATACACTACACTATATATTAGAACTATGAGAACAAACTTGGTGAGCCTAGGACTCATATTCACCACCTCCCTTCCCATGGCATGGCCACAACCTTTCCTGCCTATTTTACATTAACTACAATTTTTTGCGATGCTTGAGCCTGGGCAAGCTGGTTCGTCTTAACTATGGCTTGTAGAAACAAGAGTATCAAATGATAATGAGAAGTGTGCTTGTTTCAACAAACCATTGTTAATTTTAACAACAGTTTATGGTGCAATTGGGCCAAATGTTGTTGGGACTTCAACTCACATTATCCCTGAGCATTGGCTATGAGGCTGGGGCTGATAAGAGTCAAACCAGGATGGCCACAGTTTTGGAGTTTAGATGAAATGCTAAACTATGGTCAATGTAAAATGGAAGTGAAATCTTCCAAATCTAACTTTCTTCTCTGGGCCACTCCTTCAGAAGGAAGTGTTTAAATCCAAGGATTATTGTGCCTCATCCTCAAAATTTGAAACCATGGTTTAGCAATACATGTGAACCAGTTCATACACTTATAATGAAGGGCAAGGATGCTTATGAGCAATTGTTCAGCTATGGATTCATCGCCATTACAATTAACTTAGCTCACAGACTTTCCACATAAAATTCTGCTCATGATTCGCTCTGCAAAACAAAAACTCAGAAGGTGAATTTTTATGTGGTAGCTATTATTAGCCAACTGGAAAGCACAAAACCCTGCTGATCTATTACAAATCAACCTGAGGCTTACTAGTAGATACCTTATATTACCCCAGTCTAGAGCATTTTCATAGATGGCACTAACAGCATGCAGACTGGCTAAACAATAGGGAATGTTTTATATGCATCAAGGTTAATAATTATCAAGTTAGTTTGGCTGCCATTAAAATGCATCCTGCCTGTTTCTCATACTGTTTTAGAAATGGTGCCCAATAGACCACAGGCATCAGCCTGCCAATTTATTTTCATGTAAAGATGAAAGGAAAGATAATTTAGTACATTATTTACCAATTGAAGGGTCACACTTCACTACATGTAACCATGCTTACACCCACCCTCCAAAAAATACAAGATCTAAAAATATTGTGCAATAGTTATCAAATTACACACTGCTTTGCAAATTGACTCATTTTTCTGCATTCTACAGGAGCCAGTGTTATGCTTAGTGTAATTAGAATTAAAAATAAATGTATCCTTTGTATTCTAGCGCAGCAACTTTACTTAGCAGTGCCAGTGAATGTTAAGCAAATATCAAAGAATGACCATTGTTCAAAATCATGCAAGTATAATATAAAAAATAGTAGTCTGAGACCCTGTGGTGCTGCTGATGGATTCCCTATACAAATACCAGTTTCTCTCATGTTTAAATACCTACAGCAGGGGGTTGCAACAGTTCAGAAGCAGTAACTGTCTCTCTTGCTAGAGATGTAAACCAAAACAGGCCAGTAGATTTGAAGAAATGCCTCAACCTACACAAAAAAACTACTGTTTGTAACAATATAATCCATGGATCAGGGTAGTTAATGCCATGATGGCACAAGATGTTAAGCTGAAGCATGTGGCATTTTTTGAGCTCCCTGTCATAAACCCAGAACAATAGTGAAGCCAAGGAAGTGAGGACTTGTGACGTGGCTCAGATAAGGTATCCCTGGGAGTCTTGTGGAATGACTTTCTAAAGGAAGAGCAGAGTTTTCAGATAGGCAGATAAATCAATATCAGGTCCATCTATTTCTAGTACTGTATTGAAAACAACAAAAATTATTCCAATGACATTTGTTCTATGAGGTGAAAATCTAATTATAGTATTCTATGTCCACATACAAAATGAAATGTAGCTGGGCCTGAGTTTAATTTATGAAACTTTCCTATGGTAACAAGATAACAATAGTTTTAGACCAATTCCATTAATAACTATGAATAAGCTTTTTCAGTGGTTCTGTTTTCACATCCTGTAATCATTCAACAGGAAACAGCAGGTTAAAGGTTCAACTTGTGCTTTTACAAAAATGCCTGAAATTATAAATTAATCTGACCTTAGCCTGAGGCAGAAACTTCATAACCTCTGCAACCTTCAAACCGACTGTAGCATTTGATATTTAAATCTTGTATGTGATCGATGAAGATCTAGTCAACATTAAACAGAACAGTCATGCCTGAAGTACTGTTAAGGTAGCAATATATGAACTGTTAATACAATAATTAAAGGTAAGGGTAAAGGTACCCCAGACCATTAGATCCAGTCACGGACGACTCTGGGGTTGCTCGCTCATCTCACTCTATAGGCCAAGGGAGCTGGCATTTGTCCGCAGACAGCTTCTGGTTCATGTGGCCAGCATGACTAACCCGCTTCTGGCGAACCAGAGCAGCACACAGAAACGCTGTTTACCTTCCCACTGGAGCAGTACCTATTTATCTACTTGAACTTTGACGTGCTTTCAAACTGCTAGGTGGGCAGGAGCTGGGACCGAGTAACGGGAGCTCACCCCGTCGCGGGGATTTGAACCGCCAACCTTCTGATCGGCAAGTCCTAGGCTCTGTGGTTTAGACCACCGCGCCAACTGCATCCCAATACAATAATTAAAATTGCTCTATTATAGCCTTGAAATAGAGCAGCTTGAACATTTTGAAAACATCAACTGAAACAGGTTTGTTCTGCTTTCTTGCAAATTTTGATAGCTCTTTTTCACTCCTGTGCTTGTCTAGGTTTGCACACAACACTGAACCATAGCTCAATAAACCATGGCTTAGCATTTTGTGTGAACAATACTAGTAGCTTAACTATGACTTGTTCACTGCCAACAAAACACAATCTGGAGCCATGGTTTGTTCTTGGTTTACAAACCTTGGAGGTCTTGGTGTTACGTTTGAAGCCAGCACCCTTCCTTAACCATGGTTTCCTTGTCTACCCAACCCCAAACCCGACCAAACCCCACTATATTACAAAGGCACAAGTCAATAGCAGCTTGAAAACAAATCAAACTTGGACAGAAAAGTCATGGTTGTTTGATCACCTGTGAGACAACTTACTGTTTGCACATCAGTTGTTAAACAAACCGTGGATTTGGTAAATAGCTTACCATTTTGTACAAAGCTTTGAAAAACCTTTGTAAACATTTTTTTTTTTGCATTTTTACAGATTATTACCGGGGGGGGGGGGAGCATGAAGAAAGGTAGCCATTAACCCACACAAGCACACTTTGTACTGATAATATCCATTGCATAAATTTACTGAAAAGGTTTTACAAAGGAACCATCGTCAGGGCAGCTGATGAATCTTCCAGAGTTTTTTGCTGGCTAAGCAAAGGAGGAACTCTGAAGTATTCTTGAGTCATGATGACACATTCAAATGATAGTGTGAATGAAAAATGCTCCTTGTTGAACAGCCTGCATTACTGTACTCTTTTCACTGGGGAAGATCCATTACCCTTTGAGTCATTTCTCTTCCCCCAGCAATAGCAATCAAACAATCATATTTGGAAGATAAGGCTTGTCACTTTTTTGGGCAGGTTTGTTAAAATTAGAAGCTCCAGGAAAATCCTGAAGGTAGCTGGAATTATCTTCCCTTTGTCATCTCGACCTTGGCTTTTATCAGTTACTTGGAGCCATTCTGCTATAACTTACTCTTCCTAATTTGTGCCTCATTATATAAGGCAATGGGTTTCAAGATCTGGTATAAGAAGTCCCATGCAGAAAAAAGATGACTTTGTTTCACATGAAACATACTTCAGTTTTTTTTTCCTGGGAAGTGGGCTAATGACAGGCAGTCACTCTGCTTTCTCCCCCTCTAGGCTGCTGTTAAACAGGAGAAGCTGACTCCTGGACCATGACATCTTTGTATAGTAAGTTGTATTCCCGCCGGCCGCCACACAGAAGTCAGATATTTCTACACACACACACACACACACACACACACACACCACAACCGCGCCACCCCAGCAAACACATCTCTTCACCCTCCATCAAGGCAAGCACACATTACAGCCAGGCAAAAGCACTTAGGGAGGACACTGAGCAGGAACAGTGAGATGTGTGGACTACAGAGGAGTCATGGCCTGGGGGAGAGTCCTGAGGTCTAGACAGAGAGGCTTATTGAGCCCTATCTGGCAGGGGTTCACCCACTCCTGCAGTATGACACACTGTGGATAAGATGGAACTATGTGTCTATGCAAAGGACGATAGATATAAAGACCTTAATTGGTAAGTATTGCATATGTAGAACGCCTAATAATATCTTCAAGGTCTCACTGATCTTTATGGCAGTACAGGACATCTCTTTGCATAAGCACAAACTGTCCTCAGGAAGCTTTACCAGTGCGCCAATCACCAATTTCTTTGTTTCTGCTTAGCATATAGGTTCCTTGTTCTACTTCATACTTCCTACAAACACACACACCCAGAGAGAAACTAAGTAAACTGCTTATTGTGGACAGAAGCCAAGGACAGTGACACAGTGCAGTCACTTGTTCAAACGTGAAGCTGTCACTTTGGATTTGCCAGGATGTAACTGATAAAACTCAGTGGCCAATAGAGCTATTGTTCCAACATTAGAAATTCCCCTCTGTTGATTTTAGCACGTGAAAGTACGGTATGTGAAACACCTGCTGCATTTATTGCAAACAAATGAGGCGCTTGAAAGCCAGCAACAGCAAACTGAAAGAGAATCACCCAATTCGGCATCGGAACATGAGGCTGAATGAGAGGACAGTTCTGGCAAAGTCAGAAGACAGGTATGTTGCATGATACTGGAAACGCACATGGTGAGTCACCAGAATTGCGGCTTGAAGCATCTTCCTGGGCAAAAAACTAATCTCAGGCTATGGACTGACAGAAAAGGCCATAAAAGCCTTCCTATTTGGGCTGGGACATTGCCTAAGCAAACACAGTCTTCCTCAGCTCAGATTTATAACTTCATTTCTCTACAATGACTTCGGGCTTGACCCCTTGCCTTGACTCCATGGTACAACACTGTGGCCAATTCCTAACACTCCTCTGCCTCCATCTTGCCAGTAAGAAGTTCTTATACTTAGTTTACAAATTCATGGTTGTTTGATATATGTGGGGGGGGGGTTTGGGGGGATTGGACCCTCTCTACTTTTCCAAACACAGGTGCAAATAACTTCTCTTTGAAAGCAAGTGTGGCAGTGGCTGATATAGGTATGCTTTTGCCATTTATATGGGCGGGAGTGGGCTAGCCTGCACCAATTTGTGGCCCTGTCTCTTTCCTTTGCTCTTTTAGATGTGGCAGCTGTTTTGAGATATATGCCAAGTCCACACAGCACTTTCTCAAAATTCCATATGTTCCCACCGACAGAAGTAAGTTGGTGACCCCTGCAAAAAGACTTGACATTACAAATATTTTTCTGCAGGAAATGATAATCATTTTGATCTGAAATCTAGTAGATGCGATTCAAAATTCACACAAACAATATTATTAACATACTAAGATCCAATGGTGGGGGCGGCAGCGGGGGGGGGACGTGGTGGTCCTAAAACGCACCTTGAAAGTCCTATAGATTTTCAGAGCTAACTAAGGCACTCGTTCCAAGTCATTAAGTAGTGGCCAGGTCACTGACCAAAAATTGTTCACTGTGATCAAAAGAGAGAAGCTATCCAGAAACGTGAAGTACATTTCAAACCTAAGGCTATGAACAAACACAATAGGATAATTTGGCTGAAGAATGCCATGTCAAATCAACTTTCCCCCAATGCTCCTGCAAGTGGGAAAGGCTTACAAAGAATATCCAGGCCATGTTTACTCCATACAGAGTTTCTCTCTCCATAAGGAAAAAGTCCTTCAGCACTTCTCTTCCTGTGCACTAATTGTGCTTTAAATGATTTAGTACATCTACTCATTCTACCAAAGTTACAGTATTCACACCAAGTAACTTCCCTAATGCAAGTCTCACTGCTCTTGATATCTTGCCCCAGCATGCCTTGGATTTGGAAATTAACTTTGCTTTTGCCTTTGACCCTCACGTCTGTCTGAACATGGCACCTCACCTGCAAATCCCTTCAACTATGACCTTTGCTAGCCTTTGGGCACACTGCTCGTCACCTTCCTTGAAAATATTCTCTTTCTGAAACTTGCATCTTCCACTTGTTTGGACTTGCTATGCCTCCAAATCTGCTCTGGCGACTCTTGCCTGCCCTGGCTCAGTGCATGGGCATGATAGCCACCACAGTTTAACTTGACATAACATAACTGAATTATCACGCTGTTAGCTGGACACTAATCTGCAATGGCAGAAATGACCTTCCACTGCATACTTCACTGTGGAGATATCTGCCTACCCCCTCCAAGGGTCAATCTATCACACTCTCCTTTGACCTTCTGGCCATTTTCTTAGCCACAGTTTAGAGAAGCAGCCCCCAGCACATGGGCTTCAGTGGTGATCTGAAGTTGGGAAGTTTCCATGTTGCATGAGAGGGTGGGAAGTCAAGCCTGTTAATACTGAAGTGAATGCATGCAGTAAACCTGTGGAAACACTTCTGTTTCAGCTCTGAGCCACACTTTATAAACTTTTTCATCATGATTAAATCTGGGCAGTTTATTAGAATTAGTGCTACAATAGCATGAGAGGCAATTAGAAGGTTTCTCCAATTCTATTTCTCCACCAAGAGATCCATTAAAACGGTTATGTGCTCACACATTTTTCCACCTATCGTAATGAACTGAGCAGAGCTTCTGGTCAGCATATCTTGGCACACTTAGTTTTAAAGTTTTGCGCTGGTAGAGCAGGGCAGCAACTAACTTTGCCAACAACATGCTTAAAACTGTGTGGTATGGAAACAAGCCTCCTTGTTGACTCCAATTAATATTGTGTGTGGTCTCAGAATGGCAGATAGCACCTTCAGAAAACTGAGAAGGAGCTGCTAAGAAAGTTGGGACAGTCAGTTCCACAGAACTCTAGACTGCAAAGGGGGGGGGGGTGGGGCAAACAGGTGGCCATGAGTGCCTGTATTTTATTTTCCAGAGCAGCCACTTGGGTGGTCCTCTCGAACAGCTTATACATGGGATCATATCTATCTCAGCCACACTTAGAAACAGATGTGCTCTAGTTCTCAGGTCCAGGAAATCAAAAGAGTGCCAGCCGTTTCTGCCACTGAAGGCAAGCCATAATGTTTAATTGTAGGATGGATGATGGACTATGGGGGCACACTGAAAGGTATTCAGTGATGCAGCACAGTGGACTACACTTAGGAGCATAAGAAGACAAAGACCCTGCTAGTCCAGCATTCTCTTCTCTGTGGCCAACAAGATGCCTATGGGAAGCTTGCAAGCAGGACCTGAGCAGCAAACCGGACACCTTCATCTGCACCAGCTGCAACAAAACATGTCTGCAGGACAGAGTCTCAAACAAAGATGCGTTCTCCCAAGTCCACATTCCCAGCACTAAAACCTGCACCCAATATTCTGCCATATGGAGATAATTCACTAGCGCCCCCCCCCCGAGAACCAGGGGAGTCGTGGTGGGATGCCGATGAGTGGTCAGAGGGAAAAGAAAGAGCAGATTGGAAGGAGGGGGTGTCAGAAGCAGAGGAGCTAACAGGGTTCAGTGAACAGGAAGAGGCTGTGGCAGAGAATCAGAAGTGGAGGCTGGAGAGGAGGGGGGGCCCAAGAGGCAGAGTTGAGACAGGCTGCTGCAGAATCCAGGGAGTCTACCCCTCCTGCTGTGATTAGCTCCCCACCCCGTTGGTCTCCTAGAACACACAGAGAAATGAAAAGAGCATAGCAGAGATTGGTTGTGTGCAGATGCAGTATAGTATGCGACTGCATGGCAAAGACTGTGGAGAAGAGGAGCCATTGAGAGTGGTGGGAAGGCAGGGAGTTTCGATCCTTGCAACTGTTTCATTGGGGCAAGACCTACTGGGAAGAGTTGCTGGGATCACTAGACCTGTGCTATTTTGGTTTCTTTGAATAAAGAGTTAACTGCACTGGCACCATGGTTTTTTTGTTTATTGCTGACCTACACTTAACTCCGGCTCCTGACACCAATGGTCACAAATGGTGGGAGCCATTTACATTTACATCTCTATCCTTGATGTAAAGGAAGTCCACTCATCTGATGCCAACTTTACCACACAACATCAACATGTCAAATTATCTCCCTTCTCCACTATAAATATACAATAATACATAAATTTCAATATTACCACTTTTGAAATTTCAATGCATCTTTAGGCCAATAATGTGCAATGGGAGATGAAAATTCATAGCATGACAACTCTACAACACAGGTAAATGTTACAACACATTGCGGATGGAGACAAGACACAAGGATGCCATTTGCAGCAGCAAATCCATTATTATTATTATTATTATTATTATTATTATTATTATTATTATTATTATTATTATTTTATTAAAATCTATATCCTGCCTTTGTGCCTAAGGTTGCAGGGTGGATTACAACATCAAATGGCATTAACAAGAAATTAAATAATTAGTCAAACTAAATCACTAAAACCTCTACAACCAGCAAATACAACAGTCTCACTCACAGTATTTCCCATCACTTAAAAACAGCATAGTTAACAGCTACAACAAATACTTGCAAGTTTTGGCAAAATTAAAATGTCCCTAACTGTTGCCAGAACTCACTTGGTGTAGTAGCCTGCCTGACTGCAAGGGGGAGCTTGTTTCAGAACCAGGGTTTAACTGGAACATCTAGTGCCTCCCTTATACTGTTATCATGAGGAAGTTGAAAACATATGTACAGAATTTTATTTGTATGCTGCCTTTCCACAGTTCAAAACCATGCTCAAAGCGGCTTGCAACATGAAAAAAACACATAAGCGCAACATAACAAAAGTAATAATACACACAAACCAACTGAAAAATTTCCACATAAATCACAACAGTATCTAAAAGAAAGTTTAAAAAAAACCCAACAGCAAGAACACCCCCAACAACAACCCCAAAGCAACACCCTAGCCCCAAAGTAAACAACAACAAAAACAACAACCCCAAAGTAGCAGCATAGTGCAGGGAAGAACATGGATCAGCCACATACTAGCAGACCAAAGTTAATGTTTAAGAAAGCTGACCTTTTTGAAAAAGGAGAACGCCAGCACAAATCCTGAAGTTTGGCAAAATGGGGCCAGAGCAATGAGAAAGTCAGGTTACACTGGCAACAGCTGTGGATAGTTTGGAAAAGGGAGAAACAACATCCTTCAGAGATTACATCGGTTCTCAAAGCTTCAAGTTTCATACCACCTTATTAAAGAAAACGCCAAAAAGTAACAAATTAAATTCTGCTAACACAAAAAGGGGGGAAAAGTATGTCCGTTTGCTGGCCAAATTACTATTCAACCCAACAGTACTTAATTTCTGGGAAACATACATGACTTTTATTGTCAATTGGCTCCTGCTTTTAATGACTTCTTAAACATTAATAGGCCAATGGATTGAGAAGACTGTAGGTTTTTTCCCCCCAGAATGTTCTCTAGAACAGTTCCAAAATTTCTGAGGAAATAATAACCATTCACACATTTAAATTAAATAGATTGACCCTTCATTTGACTCCTTCCTGAGAATTTTTGTACCGGTAAACTTAATAATCAAAAAGAACAAACTGTCTTGTTATGTTGTATTTGTAGCAGGTGTGTAAGATGTAAGTAAATTCATAAGAAGAAGAATACATGATTGTGAAATGTTCGAGATATCCTAGTGACATGGCTTGCTTTGCACATTATTGTAGCCAATATAAATTTATATTAGTTACATTCCTTGGCCAAAATCTTAAAAATGTCAAACATAGGATTAGGTGTCTATGTTAAATAAAATCCAGCAAATTCTTTGGTTGACCTCCTCAATTTTATATCCCCAACTTGTGGACATAAAATTCCCATTACTGGATTTTCTTCATATCTGATATACTGAACTTACAAAACAAAAATGTGCCCCAACAATATTTAATTAAGTTTTCAGTGTTTGACATCTGGTGTGGCTGGGAAAAGATACCATATAGACATCTATTTAAATGTCTGTAACTTTGAGGAATCTGATCCTAAATAGACAGAGCAATCTTAAGATAACAATTTAATAATTAGAACAAAAATATTGCAATTATTATTTCATTTGCGAATCGCTTCCTGTGAGACATCCTTCAGCAATTTGCAATTAAATAACATATTAAAAACTGCATAAATTAAAAAACTAAGTAACAACTATAAATTTATAACTGGTACAAAACAACAACTGCAAATACATAAAACCAATTCAAATGCAAGACAGATACCAACTGGGATAGAGATTTTAGAAGTCTTGTGTTATTGGCCCCACGACACCAGCCAGGAACAGGGTGGAAATCTATGAAAGGAGGAAGATTCCAATGTATGGTTAGTGGTGTTGGGGACATTCAGATAGTGATGGAGAAGGGGGTCCTGCTCGGCTGTTACCAGATGTCTCTGTAATGGAGGAAAAGTTAGCTGGGCCAGTTCCTGCTCTGTATCCTGAGAACTAAGATGCCAGGGTAGCCAAAGAGGCACCTGGCTAAACAGTGGAGCTGGGTGAGTTGAAGGCAGAGAGAGAAAGAGAGTTGGAATGGTTGGACTCAGGTCTCATTGCTAAGACTACATCACTCTCTGGGCTAAGGCAGTAGCTGCAGCCGCAGCCGCACCCCCATAGGAGAGCTCTCACTTGCAAGCAGTCTCCTCACTTGATGAGAACCATGCAAATCACAGCTCCTACCCCAAGCATGACAGCTGGTTGAAAGAGGAACGTTGACTTTTGCAAGCGCCAAAAAGCCAGTAAAGACGGCTCTGTGATATGCAATGCGAGGGAGTCCAAAAAGAGTAGATGCTACCACAGCAAAGGCCTGACCCCTACACAGCTTAAATCCAAGCTACCTGAAAGATCATATTCCCTCATATGAACCTGCTCAGGTTTTGAGATCTTCAGGGGAGGCCCTTCTCCCAGTCCCTCCACCCTCATAGGCATGTTTAAGTGGGAACGTGGAAGAGGACATTATTGGTGGCTGCTTTCAGAATCTGGAACTCCTTCCCTGGTGCCGTGCTGTTTTTATTTTTATTGCAATTATTGGTCTGTTTTAACAGATTTTATATATGTATATACTTTTAATTCTATTGATGTTTCATTTTTTTTTCTATGTTTCTAGCAATTCTCGTTTTTATCTGTAAGCCAACCTTAAGTCTTGTCAGGTAAAAAGGGCGGAGTTTAATTGAAATAAATGAATAAATAGTCCATTAAACAGAGCATGCATCCCTTTCACAGAAACTAAACCTGAGATCTAAAGTTTTATTTTAGTCCAAGCAATTTATTCTCTTGCTTAGAATCTGTATATTTTTTAAAAAAAACACACCAAACATTTAAAACAGGATCTGAAAACTGCACTGAAAAGTTTTAGTAAAGGAGACGGCGAGTGTCATTGGCTCTGGTCAAGAAGAACAACCTCTAAGTTAACTAACCATTGTTTAGTCTTAGATCATATTTCTCCAAAACAGTTTAAGTTTTAAAAGGACATGCCCTTTGATTTCTTCTCAAATTAGTCACTACTGGTCTATAGATGGGATCAGCCCAGTGTATTTCTTGAAAATTGAATGGGCGTGTATCTTTTTCTCTTTCCTCAAACGCTCCTATTTATAACCTGGAAATGCTGTCGGGAATGTCAGTATGGCCAAGCCAAAATATTTGGTACTTCCAAAAACCTAACATGTGCTTATAATTTTAAAAAGTGGCCCACCTTAATTTGAAGAACATCATTTTGACACTGCTTGTCAGCCTGAATTACTTTGTCCCTTCCAATTTATTTCCAGGTCTTAAAATACATTTTTAAGGGGGGGGGGGTGGAGTGTAAAAAGCTGTCTTTATTAAGTAGTGGGTGGACATAGCAGACGACACAGTGATTCTCCAAGCAGCTCTCTTTATTCTCAGGCTGGAACAGAACAGAACTGAACTGAAGGGCTGAGCCAGCCTGCTTATATAGTACTCAGTAACATGCAACAGTAACAACTCTCTCAATCCTTGAACGGCACTCTCAATCCTTCATTTGCATGTGGACCTGAGTGAGAACTGCAGTCACGGTGGGCAGAGTGAACACAACACCCCTAGTGGCCTAGGGTGAGAACTTCAATACATAACAGTCTCCCCCCCCCCCAAGTTCTTATTCCAAAGGAATCTATGAATGTTTTTTTTTTGTAGTTTTCTGAACACTGACAAAAACACTCTGTCTAATAAATTGACCTTGAACAGATTCAATATGAAGCTTTCCCAAGCTTACTGGGTGGACTTTTAGTACCTCAGTGCCAAATATTATTTCAGTTATTTCTCTTATATCCTGTCCTTCCTCCAACGAGGTCAGAGCAGTTTACTAAGTTGGTAACTACACAATCAGGAGAATAGTAAACAGAAAGAAGTTATTAAATAAACTAAGTTTTAGTCTGTGTCTTAAAGCAGAATGCAACAGAGAAAGCAGATGGGGGAGGCTAAAATGAAAGTTGTCAGGTAGCCTTCAAAGAACATTTCTTTCTCATAGTCTGAAGAGTCCCACAACTAAGAGTCCCATTAACAACTATGTTAATGACTAATGGATCTAGATTACTGCATTTCTTGTACAGTAGTACAACAGATCTCCGTTCCATACTGCAAAAAAACCACACAACTTTTTAAGTGTATACAAAGGTTCAAAAGCATTTTGGTTGACATGGCATGCTTTCAAACTATAATGCCATCAATCCCAGCAAGCATATGCAAATCCATGAGTGTGCCTAAAATTATAGTTGGGTCCTGGATGCTTAAACAAAGCATCTGTACAACAGCTGTTCACCACAGCGAGTCAGATGGCACAACATACAAGCATAAGTGCACTAAGACTGCCAGGATTCTCCTGCATGCAGTTCTCCTGCAGGTTATCAATACTAACATGGCAGTTGCTGAACTTAAGTTGGTAAGGAATGTGGCCTGCATTTTTCTGAAACTGCATTCATAAAGCAGTTGTTCTCATTTTTAGAAACAAAACAAGACGCAGAACTCAAGTTGGAGGTTCCTGTAAAAAAAGGGCACCACAAAAGTAATCACATCATTCACTACAGAATAAATACAATTGTGTCTCTTGACTTATGCGTAACATACAGTATTGAGTCCTGAAGTTAACTGTAAAACGGGCCACCAATGCTGAGCTAACTGAAATGGAGGGAAGTAAGAGACAAGGAAAATAAAAAACCCTTTTTGTTTTCCTTAAGAAACTGCAGCCAAAAATCACAGTCATTGAAATTTATGCATCCTTCTCCTGTACGTATTGCTTCAGTAATTTAAAAACTGTTTAAATAGAAATTAAGACCTTTCATGCACAAAAGTGGCTAATATGCATTTTGCTCAGACAGATTAGTGTGGTGGTCTACCACAAATCAGGGCCTCATTGATTTACAGAATTCACTCCTAAAGGCTGTGCTCTTTCTTTGAAAGGAAATACTGCTGCAAACAGACAGTGGTCAAACACAGGAATGATAATATTATACACCATCATTATAATATCAGTGAAGGCAAAATATTGCCATTAGAGATAAACTAATCTGCAATTCGGTTAGCATTTACAATTTTAATATTCTAAAACTATTTTGTATACAATCTCTTCTGTCGTTGCTCTCCAATTCTGATATAGCTCTGCTTTTTGTTATTTGGGGTCTTAGAACAATTTCAGCAAGGTTGCAATAAATCTTATCAACTTTCAGAATCCTTCTTGGCATTAATATTAGTTATAAGGTACTTTAATACAACTACCAACTCTTTGCTTCTCAAACAGACTACAACCCTGTATATCTTATTAGCTGCAGCCATGCATTTTTTAAAGCACATAAATGGATACTTACTACAGAATAAAGCAGATTTCTGGGAGAAAGCTATAAAAAGAAAGGTATAGATGCCAGGACATGCATATATACTATAATCCTCAAACTATTAAGACAAAACCCAATGAAAATCTCTCTCCCTAGTGCCAATGAGAGTTGCTTTTCTCCCCTGAGGCTAATTGTCACACCCATGGATGGCAATTTTTGTTGTTAGTGGGGAGGGAGAGATTTAGGCACCTCTCCTAAAGTGCTATGGTCCTGGTGCAAAATTATGGCAAGGGGCTGCTTGGTATTCATTTTTCTTTCTTTTTTGTGCTTTTGTTCAGCAGCTATCTAGGGCAGTGTTTTTCAACCTTTTTTGGGCAAAGGCACACTTGTTTCATGAAAAAAATCACGAGGCACACCACCATTAGAAAATGTAAAAAAAATTAACTCTGTGCCTATATTGACTATATATAAAGTAATTCTCTTGAATAGGAATCAAATAAACACAAATCTTTCGAATTTTTCAATTTTTCCCACGGAACACCAGGCAACATCTCGCGGCACACTAGTGTGCCGCGGAACAGTGGTTGAAAAACACTGATCTAGGGCTCCAGATATATGTTGCCACAGAGCACCCGGCTTCACACTACAGAAGTCCATGCCATGAGAACTAACTAGTGATGCAACAAACAATGGAAACAGGAACATGCGCACAATAGAGACTGTGATACTATTTATTCATTTGGAAAGACAGAAATAAGCAGTTCCAAGGGTGGGGGGAGGATGACCACCCAGAAGGCCGAAGCCAGTCACCACCGCATTCCCTTTCTTGCTATTTTTAAAAACATTTTATAGTCAGGGTGGCAAGCCAGATACATAGATGGTTACAGATGCTCATTTTATTATTTTTACTTAAAATATATATTACTCTTTTCTACAAGTATGCTGCAATCAAGACCCCCTTTGCCCTAGGCTAGGAGTGGGGGGCTGGATTGGGCTGAGCTGTCCCTCCACCCAGTCCTGCCAACTTCTGCCTGCAGACTGATGCCAGCATGAACTCCCCATTCCACTCACAGGATCCCCACTGCTATCATGTAAGAGCACTGAGCCCAACAGGAACCCAAATCAGCTCTGAGCTGGCACAGCTGTTATCGACTCCTCCTGCCCTACCTTCCAACCTGGCTGGCATGAGAAGCACACTTGCAGAATCAACAATGGCAGCACCACTCTGTAAAGCCCACCAGGCACTGAAAGCTGCAGTGCTAAGCCAACTCACCTGGGAGTATGCACCATGGAACTTGCTTCTGAGAAGATGTTGTTTGGAAAAAAGAAAATTCCAGTTTAGAAGCAGGTGTGTAAAGCACAGGATAGTGGCTGGGGTGAGGAGGGAGGTGTTGCATGCTCCAAAACTGAACACAAGCCCCCATGCATAAGACAGTTTAGTCCAGGACCAAAAGTTGCCTAGCTGCTGCACCAGTAGACATATGAGTTGTGTTAATGGACTGATATACCTTCTGAACAAACTGGAATATCAATTCTGCAACCCTATGTACACTTACTTGGTGTTTACTTTGAGTAGGCATGCACAGGATGCAGTGGTAAGTTTACCAACAGAATGACTTTGAATCAACCTGAACCATGATCCCCGTAGCATTCATTATGCAAGAACTGTTGTGCTCCTCTTGCAACAGAATTAACTTCACCACGAGGAGAGCATATGTTTAATTTATCAGCTCTATTCAGATACTTTATTTTATATTTATCTCAGGAAGTGAATTGGTGTGTGAGTAACAGAAGCATTGTGTTAGGCTTGAGAAACCCATTTTGAATAAGATAAATAGTACCACAAAATTGTAGTTTGGTAACTGCAAATATATTATTTTTAGCTTCTTGGGGAGGAAAAGAGATCCATACACAGCAAAGAATAAGTGCAATACATTGGGGCAGATGTGCTTTAAATGTATGGTGTAGACAGGATCAGGATACATAGCACATGGTTGGGGAAATTTACTCAAACTCTGCCAAGAATGTAAGGTCCAACAAATTCCTCAATTGCCTCTCTGACAATTTCATTTCCCAGAAGGTGGAAGAAACAATAAGGGGGTCATCTCTCTTGAACCTGGTCCTCACCAAAAGGGAGGAACTGATCAGTGGAGGACTTGGGGCTGTCAAATTTCAGTGGTGCCCTGCATGACGCTAAAATTCGGCACCCTCCTGGCATTGTTATGGCGCCCCCTGCAGCACAGCGCCCAGTGCCGCTGCACTAGTTGTGCTAACCTAAAACCACCTCTGAACTGATTGATGAAGTGAAACTACAGCAAACCTTGGAAGGAAGTAATCATGTCTTCTTGGGTTTCATTATACACAGGCAAAGGAAAGCTGAGTGAAGTCGGACATGTACTCTGGACTTTAAGAAGGCCGATTTCAAAAAGCTTAAGGAACTACTGTGTGGAGTCCCATGGCCAGAAATGCTCAAAGAGAAGGGAGACCAAGATAGATGGGAATTTTGTAAATGTGAAATATTGATGGTAAAAATGCAGACAATTCCAACAAGAAATAAAAGTGGGAGGCACCTAAAGAAACTGGTGTGGCTGCATAAGGAGTTAAAGAAGGATGTTGACAAGCTGGAACATATGCAAGGGAGGGCAACCAAGATGATTCAGCGTCTAGAAGGCAAGCTTTATGAGGAACGGTTGAAGGAGCTGGGTATGTTTAGCCTGGAAAAGAGGAGAGTCAGAGGAGAAATGATAGCTATCTTCAAATATTTGAAGGGCTGTCACATGATGTGGAAGATGGAACAAGCTTGTTTTCACCTGCTTTGGAGGGTAGGACTTGAACCAATGGCTTCAAGTTACAAGAAAGGAGATTCTGAATAAACATCAGGGAAAACTTTCTGAGCCATTTTACAGTGGAACTGTCTCCTTCAGGAGGTAGTGGGCTCTCCTTCCTTGGAGGTTTTTAAGCAGAGGTTGGATGGCCATCTGTCATGGATGCTTTAGCTGACATTCCTGCATAGCAGGAGGTTGAACTAGAAGACCCTCGTGGTCCCTTCCAATTCTAAGATTCTACAACTGGGGATATTTACAGTACTATTTCTTTACTGAAGACCAGGGTAAGGGAGTCCTGTTTGATATATATATATTCCCTGCAGCCAAGTAAAACATTTTGGAGTCTTCCATTCAGTCAAGGGAGAAAATTCTATTTGGATCAAACAGAAGGTTCACTGCTTAGGTACATGGGCTAAAAAATAGTTTCCACATTGCATAAACTGTCATGCTAAGTAATAGAAACAAAGACACATATATTCAACTCCGCTGTTGAACATGTACACTTGAAGAACTGGATATTGGAGAGGGAAAGAAATTTAGTGTTATAACTCTATTTTTGCTAGTACTTCTACCCTTGAAATGCGCCAGCTTAAATATAGGTGATATCAGTTCATACAAAAAGGCTATACAACTGAGGTGGGTAACCTTTTTTCTGTTGAGCGCTGCATGGATCAGCCAGAAGGCCCACCCAGTCCAGCTTCCTGCTCTCACATTCCTGTTTCTCATTGGAAGCCCCCAGACACCTACCCCCCCCACACACACAAAGAGAGAGGCTGTGACAAAAGTACTATAAAATAGCCACACATTTTATTTAATATATTCAAAGGATCTGCAAGCAGGTAACAACAATTTAGATTGTGTGGGATTCTATAAATCTGAGGCATAGGATCATAAACCTACACCTCAAATTTTGGAGGTGATCTTCCATGGCTTAGGACCTCCCTGCCCATTAACTGAGATCCCCACTCTAAAGCCTTGTGGCACTGATGAGAAGGCATGAGGAAGCACACCTTCATCAAGCAGAAAGCTCTTTACCCCTGTTTTTATCCAACATTGCACTGCATTAACCAAGAGAGAAATGAAGGCCCTAGTGCCCCATCCCGCCAAAGTCTATGCAGCGCAGATGGAGGGGGAAACCTAAGGAACAAAAATTCCTAAGAGATTCCAGATGAAACTGGCAACCCATAAAACCCACAATGCCCTGACAGTGGGCAAATAAGGACAAGCCAACACATGAGGTGGGCAGCAAACCAATGCCCTCCCAAGCCAAAACAAGGCTTTGGAGCCATCCCTAAACTAGTGCCAGGTGCAAAAGGTGCAGAGCCTCAGTCTCGAGCCTCACCAAAGCAAATTGTCAGTGGAGGCCATGGGAGACATCAACATCCAGCAAAGGAACTAGCAACTCTTGTGACTGCACAAGCCATGGAGGCCATGCAGTGCAAGGGAATGGTTTCATTCTGGTTGGGCCAGGCTCAAAAACATGCATTGAAGAAAGTGGGGTGGTTTTAGGTCCACCTGAAGAGAACTGCAATGGTGTCCCCAAACTACCTCACTTTAAGCACTGACTGTGCAACAGGGAGACTCAAGTAGTGCAGGGGCTGTTTGAAGTAACAAAAGCTGGCAATGTAATACATATTAAAACCAGCAATTATTTGGCTTCAAAGCTGGGCTAGAAAGTGCCAGTGACTCACTAGACTCACAACCTATTCAGTGAAATTACTGTAGATCTGCATATAGCACTCAGCATCCTTTGCAGCCACTGGCATGCAGATGATGTGAGCGTGCGCACACACACATGCCAATTAATTTGGGTGATGCTGGAAACCACATCAGAAATCTTCTCTCCTGGCTCTGGAAAAGGATGCTGGCCTTACTAATAAATCAGTTCCCTGGCTGCCAGCACCTCTCCTCTTGTCAGCACCACAGGCCACCAGCTGCCTCGCTCACATTCCTTCTATACCACTACATCTCTCACTGGCGGGCAAATGGCACTAGTAAGTGCCCACTTAGCCAGAGCAGAGGCAACTAAATCTGTCAAGAGAAAATGCTTAAGTAAAAGCATATGTGAACAGTGAGGTGGGCTTATGCAACAGAGATGCCAGCTTGGCTTATAAGAGGGCAATAGTCATATGGTGATGCTAATAGCAGTCAAATACTTGGTGGCTCCCATGAAATTGTCTATGGGTAACATTGAGGCTGCCCACCTAGCAGTTCGAAAGCACGTCAAAAGTGCAAGTAGATAAATAGGTACCACTCCGGCGGGAAGGTAAACGGCATTTCCGTGCGCTGCTCTGGTTCGCCAGAAGCAGCTTAGTCATGCTGGCCACATGACCCAGAAGCTATACGCCGGCTCCCTCAGCCAGTAACGTGAGATTAGTGTCGCAACCCCAGAGTCGGCCACGACTGGACCTAATGGTCAGGGGTCCTTTTACCTTTACCTAACATTGAGGCTGTCAACAAGAATCCCAAGCACACTCTGAATTTATGGTCTGGCATTTCCATGTGGGGCCAAAATGAGCAGTACAATTATGGCAGTCCTTTTTCATACTGCTACTAATCCAATCTATCTGATGGTCCCATTGGTTCGCAAAATGGCCCTGTGTGATTCTCTATCAAGACAGCTCTGCTGTCATGGACTGGCTGGATGCAAAGGAATGGTGCAAGTTTTCAATGGTTAAGTTGTTTTAATCATCTATGGGTGATAGGAGAAATGTAAGAAATGTAAGCTGCCGTTGTTGTGGATGCCTTCAAATGATAGCTCAGATTTATGCATATCCATCCATTTAATGGCCTCAGAAAGACAGGCAAGATGGAAGGGGAAATTATCTGAATCAGTCCTGAATCAGTATAAAATAAAAGGGCACGATCCCTTTAAAATGTCACTGATTCAATGGGAGAAAGACTTAAATCAATGGGATTTTGTTGTGTTTAACTTTGGTTGGATTTTAAACTATAGTTGTTAAATAATAATTATGTTTTAAAAAAGAAGATCAAAAAATTAGGCTTGTTAACTGGGTGACAGCTTGGTGGGGGGAACATTCTCAATATAAATAATATGAATCCATTGAAACTACAAACGCCGCACAACCTTTTGTAATAGATTAAAGGAGTCTCTCAAATGAACTGCTAAAACAACAGCAAGATAAGCAAGACACACCTTCACTAAAGGCAGTCTTAAACCTAGTACTTTTTTTGTTAGAAACAAACAAGTTCCCTAACTAGGACACCTGAACAGATTCCACAGAGAAAAGTCACATCGTGAGAAAACAAAAGCAGTATCAAGCCCTTTAAAGCTGCAATGAAGATTGAAGTATTGTTTGATGGTACCATTGGCTAGGGATCTAACCGTATTGTCAAACAGGTCTCCCAAGACAGAAACTGAATATTGTGCAGAACTTATCAGCCTTTAATTTTCCATTTCCTTTTTAAAATAAAACAAGGTTTTTATTCTCATAATTGCAGAAGTATGAGCAGATGTGGTCCAGGAACTACTTGTTTGTTGTTTGTTTATTTTGTAAGAATTTCTCTAGGCTGCCCTTCATGATACAATCCCAGGGCAGGGTATATTACAATAAAAGCACCACAGCAGTTCACATGCAATCTATAAAGATAAAGCAAAAATGTGACACATAACATCTCCTTACTTTGTAGTAGCGACACTAATACTAATCTCCCACAAATTCCCAAGCAAACAAATGAGTCTCTACCCGGTTCTGGATTGAAAAAAATGTCAGTTCCACCACTCATGCTTCCGGGAAAAGGCATTCTATAAACAGGGCCCCAATGCAGAGAAAACCCTATCCTTGTCAACACATAATGCACCTCTCCCAGTTGAGGAACAAGGAGAAGGGCCTCCCTCTAAAGACACTGGCAGGCTGAGACAGGGAGTGGCTGCTTCAGACATCTGGATCCTGAGTCATTTGGGGATTTATAGGTCAACACTAGCACCCTGAAATCAGCCCAGAATCTGCATGCAAGGCAGCCAGTGAAAATATAGCTCAGCTGATTAGAGTGTGGTGCTGATAACACCAAGGTTGCAGGTTCGATCCCCGTTCTGGACAACTGCATATTCCTGCATTGCAAGGGGTTGGACCAGACGACCCTCAGGGTCCCTTCCAACCCTACAATTCTATGATTCCAGCTTGGCTTCACATGCAACATTTAATTGGAAGATACATCACTATAATAGGCAGATATCAGATAAAAATCTGAAGGTGTCCCCCATACTACTAAGAGTGTCTCTCCAGAGGATTAAAGTAACCAGACAGATGAGGCATTTCCAAAGAAAACCTGGTCCCAAGTTGTTCAGGGCTTAAAATGGCAATAGCACGACCTTAAATTTGGTGCAGTAATGTATCGGCAGTTAGTGCATCTCTTTTAGCACAAATGTTACATGCTGCTGATAGGTTACATGCATCCCCTTCAACCACCTTGCCGAAGCATTTTACACTAGCTGTGCTTTCCAGGGGTTCATAGAGCGCACCGCAGTACTCCAGTCTAGAGGCTACCAATGCCTGGACTTCCATAAACAAGCTATTCCAATCTAAGAATGGCTATGGCTGCCACACCAACCTAAACTGGGAGAAAGAGCTCCTAAACACTGAAGCCACTTAGGCTTCCAGTGATATTTACTGCAACAATTTATATACTGCATAAGACCATAGTGTCAGAAGCACCCCCCGGGTACAAGAGGGCACATAGCTGGGCACATTAGTGCAAGTACGTTTTCCATGTCATCAGGCTGCATCAGCTGAATTTGATTCCACAAAGTTGTAATATTGGACACGTCATCAGGAGCTGTCATCAAGATAATTCTAAAGGTGAACAGCTTTATCCTCAAAGTGTTGTACAAACATGTTACAGTGGGCCTTTGAAGCGTCCCGTGGTATGCCCAATTCCAACCCTTTGTACTACACTGGTGTATAGTAAGAGTCGGTGAACCTTTTGCCCCACATACCCCAAAGATCAGGTGAGGGGGTGAGAGGTCTTTGCCTCTTACCTTCCAAGAGATCTCTTTGCTGCTAACTTCAGAGCAGGAAATGAGTTGGCTTTCATTAGGGGAAGTCAAGAGGTAAGGATTCTGATTTTCATTAAATTCCTTTCCTTCTCCCCATAAACAACTGGGGATGGGCACTTCTTCTTCTTCTTCTTCTTCTTCTTCTTCTTCTTCTTCTTCTTCTTCTTCTTCTTCTTCTTCTAGATAAAGCACCACCATTGCTCAGATGGTGGCTTAATCTAAACTTGCCTGCTCAGCTGCAGTACAGTCATAACAATGCCCTTTGCTTTTGGAATATCTAGCATTAGTGAGTCAGGTGAAACAAAACATACTGATCACACCCATACCCACAAATTCACTGATTCAAGCAGAGTCATATTCGATTACAAGACATACAACAAAGCATGGGTTTGGAATAATTTTTTTTTTCTTCTACAGGAAAACAGAGACTTCTGAGATCGAGAAAATATAATCAGTCAGTAAAAGTGCTGGTGCATATCTCCATACCACTCAGCATCCTTTGCTTAGATGCAGCAAAGGTAATTAATTCAAATGTTTAATAGTATCACACATTGCAACACAGAATCACAAAATGAGAGTTGGAAGGCACCCCGGGGGTCATCTAGTCCAACCTCCTGGGTCCCCACAATATTTTATTCAAGTTGGCACCCCTGTGTGAGCTCAAACCACCAACCTTCTGGTTAACAGCCAGACGCATTGACCCACTGCACCACAGGAGGAAACATACTTTTTGAAGAAGATCCTTATGCCAGGAGCACACACATTTGCAAGGCAATTGTTCCCAGTAAGCTGAACAGCTAACATCTGACATGAGTCAGCTATAGCAAAAGCATGGATGTTCACAGCCTCTCCCATCTCCACGAATGCCATAAAACTAAACAACAGTGCGCCTTTGCCATTCAATCACAAGATCCCTGTCATCCCATTCCTAGATCTGCTTTAGACGCAATCTGTCAGCTTGGGTTTTAATCCCTCTTTCAAAGAGGATTCAACTGAGAACAAACTCTTTGCAGTTCCCTAACTTTTCAAAAGGTGCTGACTCCTCACAATTTGTAATGGTTTCACCTTTGAAAATCAGGTCAAAGGAACAGGCAGCGTATCAGCAGCAGAGAGTGAGTGGGGAGAATACAAAATCTTTGCGGGGAAATAAAATTATGAAATCTTGCCTTTGCAAACATTAACAGGAAACACTTTCATTCCTCCAGGGGACAGAAACTTGTGCAAGGATACACTGATGCACCTATTGTCCTAAGCAACAGTGCATATGGATTAACAAATAATAGCTGTGATTGATCAGTCGCCTTCCTTGCCAACACCTGGTGCCTGGGAAAGCTGAGTGTAGCCTTTTTCTAACATCTAGAACCCACTTGGCACAAATAAGCCATGTCACAAGGCTGCTGTTATTGCTAGATTCCATAAGAAAAGTCCAAATCACATTTACAGAACTGGGTGTGGCTGCTAGATGGACACCCATGTTCTCCTGTGTCTCCAAATATGCAGCACAAGCGCTAGGACAGGCTTCCTCAACCTCGGTCCTCCAGATGTTTTTGGCCTACAATTCCTACAATCCCTAGCTAACAGGACCAGTGGTCAGGGATGATGGGAATTGTAGTCTCAAAACATCTGGAGGGCTGAGGTTGAGGAAGCCAGCGCTAGGAAATCACATAGACTAATATAGCTCCTTGCACGTCTCTACCATGTCTCCTCTGGTGTTGGGGTGACTCATGTCTCCAAACACATTACTTGGGGCTGGGGAGTTGTTGTTGCTGTTGTTTGCTGCAGTTTCTTCCATTTTTATTATAGATCTTGTTGTGATTTATGTGGAAATTGTTCAGTTTGGTTGTGTATTCTTTAATGTTTTATTCATTGTGTGTATGTGTGTGTGTGTGTGTGTGTGTGAGTGTTTTGTTATATTGTAGCTATGTATTCTTTTCATATTGTAAGCTGCCTTGAGCATGGTTTGAACTGTGGAAAGGCGGCATACAAACAAAATTAAGTATGTATGTATGTATGTATGTATGTATGGTGTACTTCTTCCAGCACTTCCTTTAAGGAGCTTAGAACTGCTTCAACCACCATCCATGTAATGGGAAAACAACATATCTATTTAATTTAATAAGATACCTGTTGCATCCAAGCCATGCTAAGATTAAGTATAATTCTCCAAATACAGAGTGTGCTAATGTTAGAAGCAAAACACAAAGCAAGCTTTCTCACTCCTCCCCGCCCAACTTTCAGCACCGTACACTCTAAATGTGTATATCTGACCTGGACCACTGAGAAGAAGGATGATGTAATTTGTAAAAACCACTTTTCAAGCTATTACTACATTTTCCACCTAATACTTCTCCATGAACTCACCCAGACAGTGACTCAATGGTTCAATAGCTCTATTCACAGAAGAAACAGGGCCAATACTTCATGCTTTAAACATCTGAAATTCACAGGAGCAATACAGATTTTAAAAAAATGGGAAGTCCTATTTACCTGAGTCAAGAAATTTCATGTAACTTGCTGCTGCTATTTCATGCCACAACAGTCTAGAATACAAGGCAACAACCTGCGGTAAAGAAGATTTCAAAAGAAGGACCACTGTTGTCTTCTTTTAAAATGGCATGCTTCATAGCTGGGCTAAACTGAGGTTGCAAGGAAGGGATCCAGAAAACCCCGACAAACTACCATTTGCTCAGGAGATTCATAGTGGGCTCATGCAAGCTTTAACCTGGTTCAACTAATGTTTTCCATGATGTGTCCCCTTATTATTTCATGAGATCCAAATCAGGTCACCTGATACTGCACACATCAAGGAGCTTGTAATGACATTATGGTTAGGCACAAGGGCAAAGCTCAAGTGACTTCTGGTGTCAGTAGGCTGCTGAGCTAGCTGACAAATGAAAGGAGGGTTTCCTTGAGCAAAATATTATGCCAGGGAGTAAACTTTCGCATTATAAAGCCTAGTTGATGCGGACCTGCTTGAAACACTTGCAAAGTGACCTTATTTCCACAATGGAAAACTCCACCTGGCACACACTGTCAGTTAATCCCCTTTCAGAAGGGATCGGATATAAGAGCAGGCTTCATAAATTCATCACCAGAGATGAAGCATCTGACCACTTACACCCTACAGAAAAGTACAGTACTCAGCTACTTGACCACATATATAATGGAAACTCAAGACATATTATCAGCAACAAAATAACAACATTGCAGGTGACCTGCATCCTCCCTTTCTCACTTTTGGTTGGCTCTGTTTTAAATTGAAAATAATTGCATGCTTTCTATTCTGATCCTGTGAAATTTTAATTAGAATTTAAAGTTCAATGGGACTTGGGCTGCAATTGAAAACACTATTTCAGAAGGATAAGCCCCCCCCCCACTATACGCAACGGGTTTATTTGTAATACACAGAAGTATGCATCGGATCAAAATCCTAGACCATCCATTTTGGGTAGAAAAGCCATAGAAAATTTGCAAAATGTGAAATTCAGGTCAAAATTCAGGTCCCAAAAGATTCATCAGCTGAGAATTTCCTCTGTTTTCATGAATGTAAACAAGCCAGATGGCATCTCTATTCACAAGCTCAACCTAATATGCACAAATAATGATGATGAAGTCATAGTGTTGTGCACGTGGCTGACAATTGCACTCATCTATTGATGTTTCAGAATTGATATGACTATGGGGAAACCTGTGGCCCTCCAGATGTTGGGATACAGCTCTGACCATTCTCAATGATGGCTGGGGCTGATAGGATGTGTAGTTCAAAAACATTTGGAGGGTGACACCAGTTCCTTCAGGCATGGAGAGAAGGAATCCTTTTCTTTCTTGTGGAATAGGAAAAGTTAAAAAAAAAGGAGTATGCAGAGAGTAAAGGCCAACTTCTCCTCCATCTACACAGTTCCATCATCTATGGAATATACATTTTAGGCTTTTACACATAAAAAAATGTCAACTTAATGTAGTGAAGTTCTACCAGACTATAAATATGCTGCATTGTAGAAGTGAATGTGTTTTCCATCTGCTCCTCAATGTGTTTCATTTAAATCAAAATTAATCACTTGTATCAGCTATTTATTTTACCCCTTAATAAAAAACCCCCCACACAATTCTGATCCTTGTCTAAAATATGTGTTTGTGATAGCATGGAAGGATATGTACATTACAGGCAACAACTGTTTTGCATGGGGGTTATGTTCCTGACCCCCATGTGTATTGGCGGAACTCGCTCTGCCCATTAAACCCCACCCCACCCACTCCCTTTTCTGGTTACTTCTGGGTTGCTGTGATGCACTTGTGCATAGTTGCGCAGATATCAGACAAGCATAAAACAGCATAAAACAGTTCTCCTCTGAGGGGTCTTCTGCTGGTTCCCTCACTACGAGAAGCGAGGTTACAGGGAACCATGCAGAGGGCCTTCTCGGTAGGGGCGCCCTCCCTGTGAAACACCCTCCCTTCAGATGTAAAGGAAATAAACAACTATCTGACTTTTATAAGACATCTGAAGGCAGTCCTGCTCAAGTTTTTAATGTTTGGTGTTTTAGTATGTTCTGATATATGCTGTGAGCCGCCCAGAGTGGGCGGGGTATAAATAATAAAATGATATTATTATTATTATTATTATTATTATTATTATTATTATTATTTAGCAGAACACAGCATTCATTGACCTAATCAAGTGGTGCTTGCATCCAGTTAGTATTATTGAAAAAGAGATATAAGTAGTAGGAATTAAAGTAATATTTAGTTGCAATTTAGAAGGGGGGGGGGGGAATGGCCACCAGATCAAAACACTGCAATGCATCTTCAAATCTATCATTCCTTTTAATTCCAAAGTTCAGGCTGTGAATGTGGTTGTGCATGTAGCCAAAATGGCATACCTCCACCCACCACCCCAAAGGAGGAAATATCTGAAGGCTTTGGAGAATGCCAGGGTTTGCTGAAGTACCCAAAAATAAAACCATTTCTGGAAAATTTTAGGGCTGTGGAGAACCAAACAAACCTTCCCAACAAGGTTTGCACATGCCACACAAATGCTGACTGACCATACCAGGGCATTGGGACAGGGTTGCAAGGCGGGATCAAATATTAAGGGTGAAATGGAATGGCTGGAATCCTGAACAGCAGGACTCCATTCTGCAGCAGTTTGTTGGAGGTCCCATATCAACTTCTGAAAGGTCTAAGAATTTAAGAAGGCCCCTCCTGGATCAGGTCAAAGCCCCATCTAGAGCAGCATCCTGTTGCCACAGTGGCCAACACAGTGGCTCTTTGTGTACCCCCCAAAATAAGGCAAATCAGGAAGATTTGTGTCATGATGTCAGGGTCACCGCTAGGTTCCAAATCACTCTGTGACTTGTACAAGTTTTTATTTTATTTTCTGAGATATTAAACAAGCTGACTGAGGAAATTCCCAGAACTTAAGAGGAGAGATGATGAAGATGAGAAGGGAAGGGTGGAGAGAGGGTACTATCTTTCATTTTGACATACAGGCCCAGCTTTTAATCACGGTTAATTGTTTTACAAGAGCACTTCAATCACTGTGATTTGGTGGAGGGATTTTCAAGTAAACAGAGTTCTTCTTCTCATGGGTCATCATTCTCCACTGATATTTGTCTCTGAGAAAAGCATGTAAACAGCAGAATTAAGACTATTGGGGTGGCTTGCTTCTTTCCCAAGCATTCTTTTTCCTAACAAACAATTAAAAACCATAGCTTTCACTGTCTCTTTTCTTCACAGAGCGGAATTTCTATAAGGTAGGTGTGAGAAAAAAGTGTGACTTTTCCAAACTTTGGCAGGTTTCTAACCCAGCACCAATTCTGCCCACCTCCCTAAAGAAATTGGGGTGTGGAGATGTGATTTCTATCTTCCCACTCCAAAGTGGTAATGTCTGCCTTTGTGGGAGAACCACAGCACCTATGTTTCTTAAATGTGGTAGGCTTCATCTCCTCCAAAGGGTGACCATGCATGCAATTTGCATTCAGTTTTATCAGAAACTAAAAGAAACTCCCCCTCCCTTTTGCATTTTTAACAAAGTTTTCTTGCACAATATCCCCTGAATGATCTACCTGACATTTGGCAGGATTAATTCACACAGGAGGGGTTCATCTGCCTGCAAATTTCATCCACTTATGTGAAGAGGAAAAGAGTCAAGCCATTTTTAGTCAACGGGGGGGGGGGTGAAACAGATATTCAGATTTGGATGCAAATAACAAACTGAATCAGAGCAGATCCAATGGGCTGCTTCCAAATGTTACAGATACAAGGCAAATATTGTGGCCATTGCACACCCCTGATTTCTGATATCTAGATATGATCTAGGTGTTCAGGAATGCAGTTCAGCAACCAGAAAATCTGGGAGGCTGGGGAAGATCACTTACTGCAATTGCCCTCCCCAGAACTGCCCCTATTTTTGTCATCTGCCTCATCCGAAAGAGTGAAAAGGTTGTCATCTGCCTCATCTGAAAGAGTGAAAAGGTAGCCGTGTTGGTCTGCCATAGTCAAAACAAAATAAAAAATCCTTCCAGTAGCACCTTAGAGACCGACTAAGTTTGTTCTTGGTATGAGCATTCGTGTGCATGCACACTTCTTCAGATGAAAAGGGAGTCAGCTGTTAACCATCCAGCCTGGTGAGAAAGAAAAACCCCACGCTCTGTGCACTGATTTTATTCAACAGTGATCTGCCTTATATTAGATGAAGAAGAAGAGTTTGGATTTGATATCCCGCATTTCACTACCCGAAGGAGTCTCAAAGCGGCTAACATTCTCCTTTCCCTTCCTCCCCCACAACAAACACTCTGTGAGGTGAAGTGGGGCTGAGAGACTTCAAAGAAGTGTGACTAGCCCAAGGTCACCCAGCAGCTGCATGTGGAGGAGTGGAGACACGAACCCGGTTCCCCAGATTACGAGTCTACCACTCTTAACCACTACACCAGACTGGCTCATTATTAAATATTAGTATCTTTGTGTGAAGAAAGACACATACATCCTTGTTTGTCCCAAATGGATTTATTTTCTTTTATCAAACAAGCAAAAATCTACCTTATTAACTCTTATCCTCACCACCACCACCACCTTAGTGCATGTGTGGGCTTCTCTCCCTCACACACATAGTACTCCCTATTACTGCACTGCAATATTGTGTGCACAGGCAGTGTTGTAAGAAGCAAGGCATCACTTTGACATTCATCACCATCATTGTTACACAGCCACACCCCTATTGTTAGCAATCCATTATTGTGCCTGATCATGAGGCATGCACATGATGCTGGCAGCAAACCATGTGTTGCCCCCAGAGAGCAATGACTGGGAGCAATGGCAGAGTTGGTAGCAACACTGGCCATTTGGCTTACTCCTCTTGCTCAAATGCACCATCACTGTTGAAGGCAGGAGCAGTGATGACAGACAGCAGTGGCAGCTTCACCCCAGCCTCTGTGTTCTGAGACTGGCAGCACTAGCAGTGGGAGCAAGGTGCAGATCACAGTCTTGGATTACTTTGAGTTGTCAGTGAGTACAAGCTACCAGTATTCTATCCACTCGCACTGCAGGAAGCAGCTGAGCAGGCAGAAGGCACTACACCAGCAGCAGCCTCATCCTGCACCTGCACCAGTTCTTCTTGCTCCAAGAAGATGCAGAGCCAGGGAAGTCAGGTAGGAGGTTGCAGGACACCAAGTCAAAACACTTTGCTTGCATCTCTGCATGCAGCACTACCTAGGGAGCACACGTCTAATGCCACTGAATTAGTGACCACACACAGAGAGAGACAAAAAATCACATAGAGAAGTAAGCAAATCAGTTATAGTTTTCCCCTTTACCAAAATCTGTCTATCAACTTTAAAGATGTTCAAGCAACACACACACACACACACACACACACACATGGGAGTGGGGAGAGGCAAACAAACTAGGACCCATTTCCCTAAAATTTGGCAGGTTTTATCCACTCTGGACTCTAGAGAGGCTCCTACAACAGCAGATTTCATCCACTGCTGTCAAAAGAGGGGAAGTTACAGGTGGTTTTTATTTCCCAATAGTAGAGGGGAAAGGAAATGGAGCTTCATTTTGGTCAGAAAAGGGTACTGAACCCCATCAAATCGGGCAACCTCCAGAGTGATGTGGACTGAGGCAGGCTGTAAAGCTGAAAAATCAGGGTCCAAACTGAATTTCATCTATTTTGCAAAGTCTGTCTTTGCCCAAGTTCACAGTTACTGAGTAAGACCATTGGCACATCTGTCCCAATACTGTCTAATGCTGACTGACACTGGATCTCCAAGGTGTCAGGCAGAGATGTTTCCTTGCTCTGTTAGTTAGAAATGCCAACAATTCAACTTGGAACATTCTGTGTGCAAAACCTATGGTTAAGGAATGAGCTATAGCCACTCTCTTAAATCCCAATAAGCACACCAGATCTTCTCTTAGCCACTTCTTGCCAAGAATGGTTTATTTGTAGCTGTCTACAATGGTTTTCAGACTGCATTCCTTCTCACAGATTCATCTCCATGAAACTATGAATATGGAATCAATTCTTCTTTTGCCTACATGTTCTTCCAAGAAGAGCTGACCTTGTCTAATTAATGCTTATTGAAGCCACCAAAATCCACTACCAGTCCTCTGATATAATCATCCAAAGTCAGATGTCATTGAATCAAGACAGAAAGTATCTAAGTATCTATGTACAATGGTAAAGTGCAAAAAAAAAAAAATGCAGGTGCAATGAATAGCATATGGATTACTATCCTTGCTGAGGCTTAGTTAACTTGATAAAAGTTCCTAGTAACTGGTGGGTCATCTTACCAGCAGGAATGGAAAATTATAGTGGACAGAGGACACCTGTTAGAACAAGGAGTTTGCAGTTGCTGCCAGTGCAGTTCTTGGATAAAGGACACTCAGTACCATACTAGGTATTAGACTACTGATCACAAAGTTGACTTTTAATGAATTGAAACCTTTTTCACCTTTAACGTTCAAAATGCCCTCATTCCAAAAGACCACACATGGGGCTAATTTATTCCATGAGTGAAATGACCAACTACAGGCCAAATGTGCAGTGTTGGTTCACATGGCTTTGTAACTTAGATATAACTCCCCTGTTAATTTAGCTGGTGCCAAATTAGAAACAAATGTGGAGTTTTCAGCAGTGGGCTACTTTGCATGTATCGAAAATACATCTCTCTCCTAACTCCTACCACCAACATTCCTCAGCTGAAGGGTTTCCACCACCATGCTGAGGAGGTGCGCCTGTCCCCAACATTTCTGCATTGTCTTGCTCTAGTTTCTTTTTTTTTAATCCTGCAGAGAAATGTGTGGTTGTGTGAAATTAATCGCATTGATAGATCAATCTGCTACAGAACTTCCAGATGGTTTTGCATGTATCTGCTTCAAACACACACAATGCCTGCAATCTCCATGGTGACTGTTCCCAATCATTGCGTTGGCCATTGCTACTCCAAACTAAAGAAACAGCAACAGTGACAAAATCAGTTATCATGCCAGCATTACTCTCCCCCCAGTGACAACAAGTTCAACAATGGGAGAGGACTGTTGCTCTCATGTCCTGCTTGGGCATCAGTGTAGCCAGGATTTTTGTTGGGGGGGGGGGGCAGAACCCCAGAGTTGTATTGATTTTGATTGATGGGAGGGCAGCTGCCCATGTGCTTGGGGCCTTCCTATAGGCAACTGGTTGGCCACTGTAGGATAGCAAATACGTTGTGGGATAGCAGGAATGACATTTTAAATTGAGCATTAGGGTCAATTTGACACTCTTGCACAGCAAACCTGTTTCTCCACCAAATCAAACTTTTTGTAGTAAGTAAAGTAATGGGGAAATGTGCTGCAAACTGTGGGCTGATGACTGATTGATGCAACATTGGATACAGCCCTCTGATATGTTTTTGGAAAAGGTAATACAATCTTAGCCTTATTCACAGTAGACATATTGAAATTAATGGACAGGAGTAATTTAAGTCCATTAATTTCAAGTATTCCACTCCCAACATAATTTAGCTGCATACAGCCCAGAGTGGGTGCTCAATAAATAGCCAACGTTGTCTAATCTGCTTGCAACCTTTGCACAAACAAAGCAGGATACATGTTCAACGGGGCATCTGCAAGCAAAACACAATCATTTTTACCTAGAGAGGCTAACTTAGTTCTAAAGGTTGACCTTAGGGCTACAGCACCCAGCCTAACTTTTCTGCTTGGTTTGCTTATTGTTCCACAGTACCCTCCTGCTTTGTGTTAACATCTCGCCTGACGAAGAGTCCTGCTCAACTTGAAAGCTTGCTACTATTCTGTGACATCTTCGTTGGCCCTAATAAAAGGAGTCTCCAGCTGTGGGTTTTCCTCGGCGGTCTTCTGCTCTTTATCGCACTCCTTTCATATAGCAACCGGCAGAAGGACGAGAAGTGTGAGGTGCTCGACTCGGTCTCCTGTGTTCAGACGCCCTGAAAGCTTCCCCGGCAGAACCCCGTGGAAATTGAGGGGGGGGGCGGGCTCTGCCGAGGAGACCGATGAAGGAACAGACGCCGCGGACTCGGACCCTTCCCAAACTGAAGGGTTTGGGGGCAGGAATACGTTGTCCCCCTCCCTACAGAGACCTCTCTTCCCCCCCCCGCGCGCCCAATTCTGCCCAGGCGCTTCCCACCGCCACCCTCAGGAGCCCCCCTGCCTCGCCGGGAGTGAAAAGGCGCCTCAGAGACTACTGGGAGGGGGCGGAAAAACGTGAGGGGCGCGCGGACAGACTCCAAGCCAAACGCGGTGAAACAAGCGCGGCAAAAAATTTAAAAACCCCCCACCTCAGACAGAGTTTTGTCCTTCCACAATACCACCCCGGCTCACTCTTTTCCCGCCCGGGCTGCTCCCAAACTCACTTGCAACTCCTGGAAACCCGAAGTCTGCTGGCAGGCTGCAGCGGAGTCACGCCGGGCTTCCCTTCCTGGGCTGGGAGGAGGCGGGAGAGCGGCGTCGCCCACTTCGCGCCGCCAGAGGCTTCTTCTCCTCCCCGTAGCCGCGGCGGCCTCCCTGCGCGGCGTCTCCGGCGTCCCCTCTCCGGGCCGCTGCTCGTCTCCGGGCTGATAGAGCCGCTGCTCCAGCTGCTCTCGCCTCTATTCTCTCTCACAGACAGATCTGCTCGGCTTGGTTTCCTTGCCCTCTCCAGCTCCCACTAGTGATTGTAGAGAGCCAAATGCTTTCAAGGGATGGGATTATATTTGGCAGCAATTTTTGCCTCGCTCTTCTCGCTTCCCCCACCCCCTCCACACGCCGAAGAATGCAGGCGCTGAACCTTCACTGGGACCGATTCACACGTTATCGAGCACGCTACGCGTTGTAGGTGAGAACGCGCCGCCTGCGCGCGATGCACCAAGTGCAACGAATTTACTGCTTTATTGAAATTTACTCGATGGCTTTTGGAACCCACTTTGGCTTGTATCAGGGGTGGGGAATTCGTGTGCCTCCCCAGGTGTGTTTAAGCACCGACTTCCATCAGTTCCAGACAGCAGAGTCAATTATGAGAGCTTGTGGGTGCTGGAGTTCACGAACGTTTGCAGGGCCACAGGTTCCCTATCCCTGATGTTAAGTGGATCCTCAAAACAGGCTGAGAGGGTAATCTTAGGTTGTTTGCAGAGGACTTGTTTAGGGTGCAGACATCCTGATTTGTTTGCACCAAGTTTGCAGGGAGTTTATTATGACTCCAGGAATTTATTAAGCATCGGTTCCAAATGGTTTGTGGGGATGTTATAGGGGTGTTCACACAACACGTTCAGTGAGTGTACTATCTGTGTAGCTATGTACACAAATAGGCAGACTGTACACTCATAGGGTTACTCACATGTAGTGTTCAAGGAGTTTACCATCTGTGTACACAAACAGATGAACTGTACAAATCAACATGTTACACTTTTTCACACAAAATCTTGTACATACGTACAGGCAGCTTGTGCCTGAGTTCAGTGTAATGTGTGACCAAACCTTGCATGGTGTCATGTTATCCCATACTTTCCAGGGCATTTTCCTGTCCCTTAACCCAGTAACTCTAATTTGTTTTGATTTGGAAACGGGTTTGTTGACCAAGAGCACCCAAATTTGCTTATGCAACCTGAATTGGCCGGCATGTGGTTGAAGCATATCTGCAAAAGAATGATGGTACGGATGTGCTCCTAGGCATCTTTACTCAGAGATAAATTCCGTTATGCTCCATGGAGATTACGCCAGGTAAGTGTGTGCTGGATTAAAGACTAAGACAACATCCAAATTTACTTTATGCAAAATGCCATACAGATAGGCTTGGTCTAGTCTTGTAGCAAAAGAAGTGTAAGAAGGCAGAAATGAGTTGCACCGCCTTGTACTACCGGTATAAGGAAAGGCTGCAGCTCAGTTGTAGAGCACCTGCTTTGCATGCGAAAGGTACCAGTTTCAATCTGGTAGGGCCAGGAGAGAGCCCTGTCTGAAATCCTGAGGAGCTGCTGCCAGTCACCGCAAACAATAGTCTTACTGAGTATAAGACAGCTTCCTATGCTCCTTCTAAAGGAGATGATTTCTGTCCACTTCCCATTGAGGCAGCGCCCTTATTCTGACTTATCGTACAGCCGACCCTGTGGGGAACAAACATTTCATCCTTGCTTCTGCTCCATATCATTTGTGCACTGTGTAAGGTTGCCAGTGCCAAGCCCTCCTCACTTATTTCAGTACTGGCCTTAGGATAGTATCCTCCAACACACCTGAGGGCAACAGGCCAGTTAAGGGGGTGCAGGACAATTTTGTCCTCCAACAGAAGGGTCCGGCCTGGGGACGCAGAAGCACAGGCCAGAGAGTTTATGCTGCCACTGCCCCCCAGCATCTGCCACCTGGTGCAGCATTTTTTAAAAGTAGATTTTCTAATAGCACAAGTTATCTTATCAGGCACACTGCACACACACACACACACACACACACACACACAAAGCAGGGTGGGGGAAGCTGAAAAAAGCACAAAGTGTGCTTCTCCCCTTGTGGTTTCTCCATAGGAGTCAGTAGCAGCACTTCTTGTTGGCGAAGGTCCATTTATGAATCTGCCTTAGTAACTAGCAAGCACAAGAAAGGAGTACTTTTCGTATTATTATTTGAGAATGTGATGAAACATTACCTGCCTGAAGATAAAAGTGAAGAGGAGGTGGTTCCAGCCAAAAATAGGAAGAAAGTGGGCCATTTGTTTTAAGTGTGGAAACCAAGCACATCCTTTTACTGCACATGCTGTCCCTGGCATTGGTTGTCATTGGATATGCTCATCATGTTTAATTCCTCCTCGTCATTTTTCCAAGTGCACAACCCCCACCCAAACTCCACATTTAAACTACATTTTACTCAGCGTAGAGCCATTGAGATTAACAAACAGGGCTAAATTAGGTCCATTAATTCCAGTTAGTTGAATGCCACCCTTGTGTTCAAGAAAAGAAGTGAGGTGGGCATCTCATTCTGCCTAATGGTAGGGCCCTGAATGCTACAGATTACCTACACTATAAGTGCCCAATTGATGTGTTTCTGAAGCACATGCACAAAGGCCAAAGCTTTTGTTTTTCATATTGTTGAGGAACACTACGGAAGAACGCAAAGAAGTGCTCTCAGAGATTTTGGGACATTGAAAACATACCGAGGAGTGTGCAAACCAGTTCAAAAGCAAACACGCAGAAACAAAAAGTTCCTCCACCTGACCTGTCACCCACTTTGAGGACTGAACCTTTGATTAAGTTCTTGACATGTTGGGCGAAGAAATCTTGTTTGCCTTTTTCCTTTCATGCACCTTTGCACTTGTAGGCCTTGCCTGGGACCCAAGCCAGAATTGCTCAAAGCATGCGAGAAAAGGTTTAGGACTGACTGAGCCTGGAAGTGGAAATATTGGAGGCTTTACAAGAAAGCTAGCTCTTGTTTGATTTCTGTGGCCTAAGCTCGCAAAATTCATGTTCACAGATTATCCTCACACACTCAAAACCTCTGGCTCCTTTGGCAATTTTCCTGCTCACAGCACTGGTAGATCTCTTGGTAGGTGTTTACCAATCCCCGCTGCCCATCAAACACTTTGCTGCCTCATGTTGAACTGTTCCTTTCGATATTTTACACCCCTAGGCATACTATGCAGCACAAAGGAGTAGAGCAATGCTCAGGAAAAGCGCAAGAAGCATGCACATACCACAAGATGGAGAGAGCAGGAAATAAAGAGATAAGGTATATGGACAAATATTGGCTATATAATTAGAGTTTGTGGAAAGGGCAAAACCGTCAGAAATGTGGGGAGGGGAGTATTAAAGAAAGAACGAAATAGAAGTAGGGCAAAGGGAAGGAATTAAGCAACATTTTATAGAGCGGAAAACACCTCAAATTTTTAATGGTTATGCTTTCCCTCATGATTGAAAAAAGGCAAATTGCTTTTTAAAGCCAAAAATAAGATTAGCAGACAATATAGTGTCCGGTCAATGTGATATTGCTAAACTGGAGAATTATCAAAGCGGAAGTTGTTAAGCTGTGAAAAATAAATAAATAGGACCAACGAGCTTTGTCTTGCAGGCTGTAAAGCTAAACCAGATAGACTAGGGCTGAGGAACCTATGGACTTCCAGATGCTGCTAGACTCCAACTCCAAAAATATTATTTTTAAAAAACCCAATTGCTGAAACACTGACCATGTTTCTTCCTGCCCTTCTGCTTTGTTTTTCCAGGGGAGACTACTTCATGCATAATTCATGGGTTAACAATCTCTTTGAGCTGCTTTGTCTATTAAATGGCACTTGTAAAAAACTCTCGGCTGCCAACAGCAATGTTTCAGAGCTCTCAACAGCAATGTTTCAAAGAAGAGATAGAGCTATCTGACAAGATGCTGCTTGGAGTTGTCAGCAGCGACACTAGTTGGTAAGTAATTGTCTAAAACTGATATTACTTCCAAAGCAAACAGACAAAAACCACAGAAATGTCCACTCTGGTTTGCAAAGTGGTCTGCATGATTTCAGCTCCCTGACCCTCAGAGTGTTGAACGGTATTCTTCAGATGCCCTAAATATCAGCATAATGCAAAGCCCTGTAATCACATACTGTGTAAACAAAGTGTCAGGGGACAAAAATCATCACTTGCTTTGAAACTTTGTTCAACAATTCCTGCAAAATATTTATGATATTCCAGTCTTATATGGTTCACCCAGCAGATTTCCATTCTAGGGATGACCCAAGTCCACACCTAGGTGCTCTCAGGCTATTCACCGGACCAAGCAGTTAAGTTGCCATGAGATGTGCTCAATGTTTTCATCTCCTGCAAACAACCCAGATAAATATGTTTGTTAATCATATCCCTTTGCAAAGGGATCCTATTTTTTTCAAGACATCATTTAGGATACATTGAGGATATTACTCTCTTCCTCCTTGATTAATTTGCATTGGAGGTCATCCACACTTGCCATTTTCCTGTGGTTTACCAGTTCTTCTTTTTGCATTTTTACTGAAAAATGTAACACATGTAAAAGAGAGAGTGAATGAAGAAGGAGGAGGAGGAGTTTGGATTTGATATCCCGCTTTATCGCTACCCAAAGGAGTCTCAAAGCGACTAACATTCTCCTTTCCCTTCCTCCCCCACAAGAAACACTCTGTGAGGTGTGTGGGGCTGAGAGGCTTCAAAGAAGAGTGACTAAACCCAAGGTTACCCAGCAGCTGCATGTGGAGGAGCAGAGACGTGAATCCGGTTCACCAGATTACGAGTCTACTGCTCTTAACCACTACACCACACTGGCTCTCAGTGAGTGAGTGCCTGGTTTGCACATAATACTAAACCATGGTAAATAACCACACTTAGCATTATGTGTGAACTCTGTCCAGCATCTTAACTGCAGTGTTGTTTTGTTTTTGTCAACAAACCACAATTTGAAGTCATGTTTTGTTGTTGGCTTACAGAACTTGGGTTTGTTTTAATCAGGCATAAGCAAACTCAGCCCTCCAGCTGTTTTGGGACTACAGCTCCCATCATCCCTAGCTAACAGGACCAGTGGTCAGGGGTGATGGGAATTGTAGTCCCAAAACAGCTGGAGGGCCAAGTTTGGCCATGCCTGGTTTTAATAATGGCTTGGCATTACATGTGGATCCAGCAACTTTCCTTAATCATGGATGGATGAACCACCTTGTACTCTTTGACAAGATGATTGTTCAGGGTGGCAGCACAGGGTGGCCACAGTTGCTTCATCAGTCAGTGGCGTCCTCCCCACCTCCCTCTGTATCCCAGAGCCCCGCTCCCCAGAAAGTGATAAGTCATACCACTTACACCTGGCATCTTCAGGTAGGACTGGGAAAGAACCTGTGGTTCTCCATATGTTGTTGGATTAGGACTCTGTTGACCCCAGCCAGCATGGTGAGGCCACAGGTTTCCTACCCTGGTTCTACTCCATTTGATACACCAGAAGGAGCTGCTACCAGATTCCCACTTGTCTGGCAGAACTCTGCACTAGAAGGGGGATATAATTGGTGGAAGTTTAAGGATTGGGCTCTGAGGAACTGAGCAGCATCTGAGGAATGAGGAGGAAATAAACTGAACATTCATGAGGTAATTTCTATCAGGACTGGCTGGATGCTGATGAGTGTACACCAGGGGAAGCAGGGCTGGAGTCTGACTTGGGAGATGGGGCCAATGATTTGTGGGGACCTGTACTAGCCAGGAGGCAAGAGAGGCAGCTTCAGAGCTGGAGAGTGGAGCACAGGAAGAGGAGAAGAGGCAGGTCTGGTCAGTGAAGGGGCAGGTGCTTCACCACCCTCTCCTGCACCACTGTCTCCCAGAACCAGGAGAGAATTGAAGCGGGAAGAACAGAGGCAGCTTCTATGCAGATGCCTGCTTGTGTGCAACCTATAGGGGGAAGATACATACATGGTGGTTATGTTGATCCCTGCTGCTGCAACTGCTCCCTGGAGTGCAGACCGGGGAATAGCTGCCTAGATGTTCAGCTGGTGTGCATGGGTATTTGGAGTCATAGAAGCCTTTTTAAGTGCTTGCTTTTGACAGTAAACTATACTATCTTCTGTGTGCATTCTGTGAATATTTATAGCCGAGTATATTAGTCAGTAGAGTATCTCAGGGTCATGGGTTTGAGCCCCATGCTGGGCAAAAAGATTCCTGCATTGCATCAGGTTAGACTAGACGAGCCTCACAATTCCTTCAGACTCTACATTTCTGTGATTCTATGTTCATAATACGGATTGGCTTCCCTCTTCTGTACCTGCTTGTCTTTTGATCACCTCATCATAACTCAGACCCAGTCTGTTGTGGTCTTAATTTCTATAAACTTACATGTTCATGGCCCAATTTGGAGGTTTGTGAAAATAACTTCAATTGTTTTTGCTCCTCCTGGCAATGCTACCAGCATTTGCTTACATAATGGATATTGCCATTTACAGTACTGCTACTGTAATTCATTGCCCTTTATCAAGTACATCCCACTGGTACAGGGGGTGGGGCAGTAATGGACTCTATATGTCCTAAAAATATCCATGGGGAAAAAGTGTCTGCACTATTTTTTTTAATTCTATATAAGAAATAAATGAAAAGCATGACATTAGTATATTACTAATTGAGGATGAGATGTGAAGAGGCTAAATAAAACTAGTGTACCGGCAAATCAGAATGAGCTCAGTTTCGTACAACACCACGGTGTGACTTGGAGAGGAGCTCCGTGAATCATAATTGCTTTTAAAATTCATTTGGCTGTGTATTTAGAAAGCTGCTATAACCATTAAGCAGTGCCACCTTACACCCACTTGCCTCCAGCCTGTAATAAAGAGCTAAAAATGTAGGGAGATGGGATAAGAAACATAATGAATATTAATGGAGACAAGCATAACCTCAATAAAACCGAGATCAAGGGAGTACATATTTTAGCACATTGCTTCTTAGTATAGTCATTAAGTTCATTACACACATACACAAATTACACACGCGCGCAAGCACACACACATATCAGTACTGCTAAATATCTCTAGCAGTCTCATGAAAACCAGTTGTCTTCTACAGTCAGTGAGTGAGTGAACAGCACAGAGCTGCCATTAAAGTTCTATTATTGTAAAATTCTCCACCATCCCTAGTAAACAATATTAAATGTCAAATGATGGTGTGATGACCTTGATGATATGGGTCACTCTCTTCTTTCTATGCCTCACCTCTGGAAGACAAGCTAGTACAGTGGTGGAACTTCATGCTCCAGCACCCGGGGGGGGGGAGCAGGTGGGTCTGGCACGCATCCCGGGGGCATGGTGCGCCCCCTGTGGGGGCGTGGCACCCAGCCACGATGGCACCCCACTGGGATCGCTCTGCTGGGGTGGTGCACTCCCCGCACACTTCTCTTCCTCTGCCAGTGCCAGTAGACAACCCTGTTCTGAATAATTTCATGGAAGTGGTGCACTTCAACTTACATGAGTACTGCTGCTGAAAGCCAAACTGGGGATCTTTTTAGTGTAACTCAAGTTTTACAGTGCAAAAAACCTTCAAGCGGGTTCAAAATGATAAAATATAAAAACCAAAGAATAACTGCATCCATAGTAACGGGCCTCCACACAAACACAATGCCTTAGGGTAAAAATAGTCTCCTAATACACCTACCCTCCCCCTGGACAAGGGAATATCCCACAGCGAACTTTGTGCACTCCACAAAAAAAACTTATATTCACAAGCTGATTTGCTAATGGATGACCACACTGGAGCTCAATGGCATGACTCACGTAAGCAAAGCTGTTCACATTTCCTAAATGTCTCAAAGATCATTTGTCTCCATCTACTTTTCTTGGGGCTGCGTTTGATTTCTTTTCATTCCCTGAACCGCTCATTATGCGAATAATGTGGACTAATCCCATTTTTAGCTTCCTGTTCTATGGTTTAATTAGTTTAATCTAACGGTATTTATTCAGCGGTGCTGACTCTTTAGTCAGATTTCAGTGCAGTACTAGTGTAATCTTCCACCCAACCAGGACTTTTATTTTCAGGGGGTACTCTAGGATACCCAGTACCGGCACTTCTTTTGTTGTTGTTGTTAAAAAGTGGCATTTACTGTAACAACTTCATAGTGAGTACAGGGACTTATTTTTCTATTTAAAAAGCACTGCACCCCACCCACTTTTCTAATTAATGCATTTGCCTTCTGCTAACTGGTGCAGAGAGGACTAGGTTTTCTATAATGCTATATTCAGGGGAGAGAGAGAGAGAGTCATACATAGTTACCAAAAGTTCAGTTATAATTTTATCATACTATTACTACTTGGAATTGATTTCTAGCAATTGCGTTTGTTGAACTACAGTATCCTTTGCAACTTTCTTGTAAGGTTGGTTGATATTTCCTACATGACCTATGGCATGTTTAGACAGTAAGAAACTGCAAGCTACTTTCCATCTAACCCCTATCCAGCTTGTGTGAAAGACATCAACCTGCAACATTCTCCACTCTTATTTACACTACTGAGCTTCAGCCAGGATTTTTTTTTTTTTAATCTACTATATATTTTGGAAAGCTGTGTGTCTGTTCACTATGCATTTGGATATCTCTTAAGATATCATAACCAAATTTAGAATGATGGTTCCTATGATCAAGCTTTTCTTCTATGTTTGGATATACTGTAACTGGACGGTACTTTGGTTCAAGATGACAAGACATAACCTTTCAAAACTACCCTGATTTTAACTACCAATTTCAAAACTGCAGTGATATTTTGGTTTTTTTTTTTAATTACTGAGCAATGCCAGTTATCAGGCTGCTAGTGGTCAATATTCTGAGAAATTTAAAAATGTCTTAACAGGTTGAGATATTTTAAATTTCTCAGAATATTTACCACTAATTAGAACACCCTCCCCCTTTAGGAAGGAGTTAATTGTTGTTGTTGTTGTTAGTAGTAGTAGTAGTAGTATACCACCCTTTATCTGAATATCCCAGTGCAGTTTACAACAGAAAAATACAAAAATGAGAATACAAAATACATAATAAAACAAAAACAAATCAAACCAATAACCCCCTTCCCACAAACACATTTAAAAAGCCATGGAAAGTTAATCAGCCGAATGCCTGAATATTACTGAAGGCTGTACATCACTGCAGCCTGTTGCATCAATATACCCTGAAACAGCTTCTTCTCCATTGGCCCGTTTATGATCCCCAGCCAGCCTGGCCAATGTTTAGTCCTGATGATAATCCAATAAACAACCCCCACCCCCATATTCCCCATCCCCAATGTACTGGTTAGGGCAGTGGTTCCCAATTGGCCAAGTGCTGCAGACACCCTGTTTTTCAAAAGCCAAGCCATGGATCCCTTACTTTAGTTTTTGTTACAGGTGGGTAGCTGTGTTGGTCTGCCATAGTCAAAACAAAATAGAAAATTCTTTCCAGTAGCACCTTAGAGACCAACTGAGTTTGTTCTTGGTATGAGCTTTCGTGTGCATGCACACGAAAGCTCATACCAAGAACAAACTCAGTTGGTCTCTAAGGTGCTACTGGAAAGAATTTTCTATTTTGTTTAGTTTTTGTTATGTGAATTGTGCCAAGGGTCCCCTGGGTGGTTTATGAGGACCTCCTGGAGTCAGCAGACCACCAACTGAGAACCACTAATATTTCTCCATGTGATTGTGCACCTTCTCTGCAAGATCCTATGAAGAAAGTAAGCTTCAGGCCTCATATTATGTTGACCAGGTAGTTTCTGCTATGACACTCTCTCTCTCTCTCTCTCTCTCTCTCTCCCTCTCTCTCTCTCTGCATTAAAAGCAGTACTCTAGACTTCATCTCCCACAGGACACACCGTAGGGGACTTGCATGGGGAAATCAATCTTGAGCTTCACAGAGATCTTTGGCAATGAATATTTATTTTTCGCTTTGATTTTGCATTTCCACTCAGAATGAGGTTAGGCAAAATCTTAAGTTTCTATGCCTCTGCACTTAGAAAAACATGTCAGTTGTATTTCATCTGCATTGGCGCATGAAAGCAGGAACTCACCATTTCCTTTTGCATTTCAACCCAGGTCACCGTTGTACAGAACTCCCCCACCCTATACAGATATTTAAAGCTAGAAGGGTTTGGGGTTGTTTTTTAAGAAGAAGAAAAAGGCAAGAGCTCTAAAAGCACAACACTATTGCCTTTGTGAAATTCTTTACGTAATGCATTTGACATGTAAATATTGGACACCCAATAGCCAGCTTTTTCTCCTTTTTACTTTGAAGCATCACTGGGATATCCTTCAAAACACATTTAAGATTGCTGTTAGAGAATCTCCTTGCCTCATTGAGAACTACAAATTTACAGTACTTTTTAACCTGAAATTATCAGTAGGATAATTGCCTGAAAAGCATTGTTCAGAATAGCAGTTTGCTTTAAAAAGAAGAAGAACAAGGATTTAAGAGAATACATCTTGCAGAGCACAGAGACAGAACATTTTCATCGTATGGCCAAGACTGAACAGGGCTGTTTCACTGCATCTCCCATTGCACAGCATCACCTCATAGCTGTCAGTTCACCAGTTCTAAAAATAGAGCCCAGAGGCATTATGGTCTCAAAGTACTCCCCAATACTTTGATATGTTGCTCTTTCAAAAGATGCCATGTTACACAATTTGCTGGGCCAGTTCTTCTACCCCAGGGAGGCACAGAGGATTTCCAGCACTATTTTGGTCCAATTAAGCTCCAAGGGAATCAGATTTCTTTTGATCCAGTAAGCAAAAAATAACCAAACTAAACCAGGCTCCCAGTCCACAATTCTTCTGGCTGGGTACAAGGAAAGGTATGTGATTCGTCCCTTCTGCCCAAGGGGGAAGAAAAATGGATCTATAAACACAATCTATAATTTGCAACCCATTTGGGAATCCATGATGGAAGGAATTCACCAGGGCTTTGTCACAGGAAAAGATATCCAAATTAACAGGAATCGTGTGAAAGCACACCTCTGCTCAGTTGCATGCCCAGTTCATTTAGTGGAACATGTGCAGGAGGAGTTCATGGTGGATTATCCACACTCTCTGCATCATGAATTCCAAATAGTTTCGATATGGTAGATGGTTTTAATTTGGTCTCAGGATTGGAACCAACCAACAGGTGGAATCCAATTAAAGATACAGTTCTGTGGACAGGTCCCCTCTAGTAAAACCTTTTAAGAATTATTGGTCTGTATCTTTACAGCAGTAAGCAAAACATTCTATTTTATCTCAAGAGCTGTTATCCAGAGACTGACATATATAGAGTTTACCCCATGGGTAATTTTTTTAAAAAAAGGGAAGTGGGGGAGGTGAACACATCCAGGCACTTACATTGCTACTGCCACCAATGGGACAGTCCCACGTGCACAAGTGGAGTTATATTTCCAGATTGCGACAATTAATTCTGAAACTTGATATGCAATGAAAATCTCTCTCTTTTCCAGTTTTGATTTTGAGGCCTGAGATTTAACGCACAAATAACTTGTTGTTTATTCTATGACAATAAATACTGGAGATCCTTGACCATTGATCTAATAATCTGCAGACACCACTAGTTGTGGACCCTGGGAAATTAACACACCAGCTTTGCGCATGTTGGAAAAACAAAACAATTGGCAGCTACTTGATCTTGTTTTATTCATTATGTGGTAACAAAAAAACATCACCCACCAGGAAACCATGGAAAAATACATTGGGATGAAGATACATAACAACTTTTCAAAGTCTGGTAATCATTTACACCTCTAGTGCTCCCTGCCATTCCCTTGCCCCTTAGGCAATCCTACCACCCCACAGGGGGCAGTAACATCCACTTTGGGAATCACCGATCTCACCTGATCAATAACACGTGCACATTCTTTTGCAATAATTTGGTTGGCCTTACAAAGGTATTTATGTTATATGGACTTGGGAATTATCATTACGGGCCAACACGAGGAAGAAGGTCTTATACTACCTGAAAACGAACTTTGGGGGTTCACTCCCTTGAACTAATGCTGCCAATTTGGTTTAATCTAGCACACTGCCTAAAATACAATTCTATCGCAGTTGATAGAAAGACTGCTTAGTTTCTCTTTGTCCCTGTTTTGTACCTACCAAGGAACCTGTGTGTATTGCCTTATGATGGAGACAAAATTCAGCAACAGCTGACTTTTGTAATTGCAGAGGCAGAGAATCAGCCATTGTTATGTTTCTTCTTCCCAAAAGGCCATGGTGCAACTTGATACGTGCATAGCAACTAAAACAATGTCTGCTACTTCCTCTAACCTTTCTTCCTTAAGATTCTTACCAGATGTAGACTCTGGGTGTTAGACAAGGGTTTTCTCCCCCTCCCCCTGCATTTGTTTTGTTTACCATTTAGCTTGGTCATAAGTTCCTGAGAACTCAAAATTTTGCACACGTGTGAGATTCCGGTTGGCCTAATAAAGGCATTACTCTAACATGCATTGTGGAAGTCTACTGTATAAATTTTTTCCAAATGGGCAAGGAAATTATGTAGACCCTTGTATTGTGCACGCACACACTCACAAATCCACATATCATTATTATGTATAGAAAATATAGAATAATACTATAAATACTATTAACTAAATGTATATAGCCACCAAGATTCTAACCAAACACACTTAAAATATATATAAACATAGGAATTGCATGCAGTAAAGGTGGAACTGAACATAAACACAGTTGACTACAGATACAAAATTTCTACATTTACATTCATTTTAAGTATCCCCAGGATCCCCAGACTACCCCTGGACCTCACCTCCATACTGACCTCTCTATCCATTAAAGTTTAGACTGGTATGTCTTAGGCTGCATCCTCTCTACATCTTCTGTTTCCTCACACTTCTCTCTCTCTCATCACAAGATGAGAGATCATCATTGAACAGCCCTACTGAAAGTGTTAACCCTCACACAATTCACAATCCTCTGATGAAGACAGTAGGGCTGTGCCTGTTACCCAAGCCCCACCAACAACTCTCTGCATTGGGAAGGAAGGTCTGAAGCAGTGGGCCTGATCTACCTGTCAACATGCACGAAAATATTGAGAGGGAAAGAGCAGAGGATTCAAGCAAATCTGGGCAAAGTCCTGGAACCATATTATTATTATTTAATTCTGAGGGTTATCCTTGTAGTTTACGTTTAGCTTAATCATTGAGTGACGTTGCTCTAGAAGAGCCCTTCTTTCATCAGTGAGTAATCAGAATAAGCCCCAACACATCTGGGATTAGATATAGGGCTTCTAAGACAAGGCACATTTCATCCTAGCAGATTTGGGACCCGGTTCTTTTCAGGTTAGATATTAACCATTGGAAGGAGCTTCAACCGTGTATTATGACAACCTTTTAAATCCTGCAAATCCCCACCTGACAGTAGAACAGGAGGATGAAGAATCTCTCGCCTTAGATTAAGAGAACAGAATGTTCATTTTCTGCTGAGTAACTCTTAAGAAAAATAAACAAAAGCCCTTGCTTGTTTTTTAGGGCTGTACAGCTGTCTCTCCCAACAAAGACAGGGCATAGACCTTTCATGTAATTTTAAAACGATGATTTATAAACATACTGACAGCCATTTTCAAGGCCAGCCCAATTATGTACTCATCACAGTGTAGACTGAAGAAAGCCTTAAAAAAATGATATAAAAAATAAAATAGGAGCACTTGCCTCATTAAATAAAGGAGTTTATCAGTATTTTTTTCTGGCAGTATATATATATATATATATATATATATATATATATATATACACACACACACACAACACACACACACACACACTGTGAAGGGGAGAATTGTTTGTGTCCTGAACAGGTGTTAAGGTGTTAGCTCTGCTAAGCTAATCATAGTTGGAATGGACCCCCCAAGGGTCATCTAGTCCAACCCCCTGCAATGCAAGGATCTCAACTAAAGCATCCATGACAAATGGCCTTCCAACCTCTGCTTTACAGTCACCAATGAAGGAGAGTCCACAATGCCTAGCCTAGACATGCTGCTCGTACCTACACCCATATAGGGATGGGCAAATCTGTTAATTTCATTTTTTTCATTTTCCCAGTCTTATTTCCCCTAATGTAATGTGCTTTTGTATGTTATTTATCACAAACAAATGCATTTTTATGCATGCTTTACTCCTTCTACATGTGTTTTTGCAAACATTAGCTTGCTAAACTGCATTCCAAAATTCAGAGAGGTGAAAATCTTGAAGGATAACAGTTTCTGTTCATGTATTGTTTTGGAAAGTGCAAATTTGTTCCCTATACTAGCCACTTCCTCTGAGTTTTAAAATTCAGACTATTCTATTCATTCATCCCTTCAGAGTAGGCACACTGCATCGCTTTAACACAGAAACACAGAATCATAGAGTTGAAAGGGACCCTGAGGGTCAGGAAGTCTAAACCCCTGCAATGCAGGAATATGCAGCTGCCCTATACGGGGGTTGAACCTGCAACCTTGGCATCATCAACATCACACTCTAACCAACTGAACTATCCAAACATGTGCTGCTATTCATATTCAATTCCCTTTCTCTCCTCATCACGCTCTGTGCTTGGCTGTGCTGCCTCCTCTTCTCCCAATGGTATGCCAACACCAGTCTCTGCCTCAACAAATCCCAACTTATTCCTTCTACATGTCAACCAAAATGGCAGCCCAGACTGTAAAGCTGGGAATGGGCAGCAGCAATGGAAGGGAATGGTACAAATGATAAACTGGCTGCTGGGGATTCCTTTAAGCACTAGTAGCAAAGGCACCAAACCTATTTAATCAATGAATAATTCAACACTGCAGGGGAGAATAGTGTAGAGCCAGTGTGGTGTAGTGGTTAAGAGCGGTAGACTCGTAATCTGGTGAACCAGGTTCATGTCTCCGCTCCTCCACATGCAGCTGCTGGGTGACCTTGGGCTAGTCACACTTCTCTGAAGTCTCTCAGCCCCACTCACCTCACAGAGTGTTTGTTGTGGGGGAGGAAGGGAAAGGAGAATGTGAGCCGCTTTGAGACTCCTTTCGGTAGTGAAAAGCAGGATATCAAATCCAAACTCTTCTTCTTCTTCCTTGGACTATCAAGATGTTCAAAGGAGAATGAGCCTGTCCTTGAGCTTATAACGAGCTGCACAGGTCAGAGACAAGCTCATAGCAATAGCCACAGCTATTCATTCATCAAGACTTAAATTCAGCCCTAATAAACTAACCTCTTGGCCCCGTCACTTGCAGCTGCAAGAGGCAAGGTGATGCATGCCACCATTCACCAAGAATTGTCTACAAAAGGATACCTTGTTCCCTCTCAGCAGCAACCAAACTCATCCAAACCTCTTCATGCCACTCAAACCACACACAGCAGCAGCCGCCTCACACAGCAGCCTTGGGGCTTGAAAAAATATTATTATTATTATTATTATTATTATTATTATTATTATTATTATTAGATTGTATTCAACTAAATTCTATTCCAAGTAGGCCCATTGAAATCAATGGGCATGTGTACATTTAGCCCATTGATGTCAATGGGTCTGTTCTGAGTAAAACTTCATTGGCTACTACCTTTATTTATATATTCATTCATTTATTTAGTTATTTGCTGCTTTTTTCAGCCTGAAGGCCTTCAAACAATGAACAGAAAATAATAAATAATACACTAACACATTAACACACACACTAAAGTCCAGTAAGTTGTCATGGTTCAAGAAACAGTATAAGGCAACGAAATCACAAGAAATAGAAGCATCAATGGTGGCCCCACCCCTGCCCCCCATTTTAGCTATACAGGGGTTCAAGGTGAACAACTAACCCATGTAATTAACTGCCACAAACCCCTAGCTTTTAGACAAACAAAAATAAAATTAGAAATACTTAAAATATTAACAGTTGCCACTAGGGGTTGGTTAGATCTGTCAGTTTCACTTCTCTGTTTCTATTCTCCATATTCCTGCAGCAATAAGCAATTTAAAAAAATCCTCATGAAAACTCATCGTTTTATTGCAAAGTTCTAATATACACATTTTGGTGCACATTTTGTCTAATGTACATTCTTTCACAAAATGATTTAGCTTAATACAATGCATCTTTGCATATTATTTTAACTGCATTTTTAATGCACACTTTACCCCAATATATGCATTTTTGTACACATGACATGGCTGGAGAACTGCATTACAATGAATTACAACCTACTGGGCCTTTTTTTGTTTGTTTTGTATTGGAAAGTTTCTTGCATTGACAGGAAGTTGAACTAGAATACATTTGAAGTTGTAGCCAAGTCTGTGATTCTGTGATAGTATTACTGTATATGAAAGGTCTAAATTAGGATACACTTTAATTTTGACCTTTCTTATACAGTAATACTATCACAGAATCACAGATAGTATTTAAGATTAGTATATAAGAATTGAACTAGAAGAACGGATAGGCTACAGATATGGAAAATAGATAAGACAAAGTAAGATAGTAATATGATTATGAAAATAGATTTAGAATAAGATCAGATATGAATGATGAATATATAATGTTAAGAATTTACTAACGATGTTATACAGTGAATGTAGAAGGAGAGGATGTGAGGAAGTCAAATAACAATGTTAAGGAATAGGATGATTATAGTTATTTTAGGTATTTTTGTTTTCCATATTTTTGTTTTTGTTTTCTATATTTTGTCTTTTTTGTTGTTGTTTGTATTTTTTCTTGATATTTTTTATTTTTTGTTATTTGTGTGTAGTGTTTGTTTATAATGTATATGCTTTATAAATAAATAAATTAGGACACACTTTAATAACGTAGTTTTTTAAAAAACAAACAAAAAACTTTCCTTGGCTTCAAGTCTAAAAGTATCTAAACCCAACAAAGTAACCAGAAATGTCACAATTCAGAGAGAGAGTTGTGCCTAAAAATGCAACCCTAAGGATGTCTACTCAGATTGTTGAACTAAGTTAAAGTGTGGCTTACTCTTAATAAAGTGTGTGCAGCCTAAACCCATTTATTTCAAAGACAAAAAACAAAAACAAAAAACCACGTGTGCGCACCTAAATCTGTTGGATTATACTCAAAGAGACTATTTGGTATCACTGAGCTTTGATAACTGGAAAATCTAAACTTGGAGCTAACTCTTTCCATCAATAATATGCCATGCTGAAAGACTTTCCTATTCTTTTATACGCATGTTCTGGCCAATAGATATAAGGCAGATGGGGAAAGAATGGTATTTCATACATGTTGGTACAGATGAGAAAAGATAGCAGAGAGCACCATTCATATGTCAGTTCTTCTGAATGACCACCTGAAGAATTGTCAAGGCCAATCTCTGCATAAACATTTGACCTCGTTTTGCTTGCTTAGGGGCAGAACTGTTACACTTCATCTTTTTCTCTGTTGCAAATAATAGATCTGTTTCACAAAGATGCACCAGCAGCTAAAGGTTAAAATCAGGACATGTACTACAGTTTAAACTGAGGGGATTGCCTGTGAATAGCGATGACCAGGTTGAACATAGGAGAATCCTTATGAATAGTGAAGTGCAGGCACCCATCCTGAGCAAGGATCTCATCTAGATTATTTACCGTTCCCTGAAAAAAAAATAGTCCTAAAGAGCCCCACCAGAAATTGGGGGCTATAATGCTTTTATAGGATTTAAACAGAATGGGAACTCTGTGGAGGTATTGATTTTATCCAGTACCAGAACCACTAATTACCACCTCACCAGCAAAACACCTAAAACAAGCTGTTTTCTTGTTGACTGTTTCCTTCCCTTTGAGCCAAAGTCTGGATGCTAAAAACTGCCATGCTTTCGGTGAAAAGAAAAAATCAGAAGAGCGTCAAGTAGGAATTGATTTTTTCCCCCCTTGCTCCCCCTTACAACATGGTGCCAGTTTTGCTTTGAAGGCCAAAAAAATATTTTTCACAGCTCTTTTCGGAAAGGGAAAGTGCTGCTATTTCACTTCATTCCTCCTCCTCCGCTGCATAAATCCTCTTGGTATTCTAGCAAGAAGATGGGTATGTGAATTCAGTGACAATTCTCCAATGTACAGACCGCCCCTGCCAGAATTATTTAATTATTTAAATTCATTTACCCATTGCTATTTGGCACAAAATGCATGTTTTTACTTGGCCTGCTGTTCAAAGACCATTTTTCAGGAAGAAAAAGATGGCACTTGGGGAGCTTCCCGACAACCTATTTATTGAGCATCCATCCTGATTTGTTTGCAGGGAGATTAGATAGCATCGACTATTTTATTATTTTGTTGTTTTATTAAATTTCTATACCACCCTTCTCTGAGGATCACAGGGTGGCTTACAATATAGACCATTTACGTTGAAATGTTTCCAGGAAGGTTAAATGATGTTGCATCCAAGGAAGTGTTCCTACACTTTCCAGTGCATTTTTTCATAATTTTCCTTAACATAAAAATGCTTTTTAAAAAAAAGAAGAAGGAAGCAGTGGTGACACACCAACGAGATGTGACTATTAATCCAAAATACTTTTTATCTGGCTCCTTGAGATCATTTGTTACCCAGTTTAATACAGCCTGTTTTGCATTCTGAAATATTTCTGAAAGTCAGAAAAGGAAATGTATCCAAACTTTATAAACGTCTGATCTGGAGTATCCCGGCCATAAAATATAAAGTGGTGTTTGGAATCCAGTTTGAATATATCATCAGGAGGTTGTTAGCCACGGCTCAATCCTCAACTCATGTAAACCTTTGATTATAACTTCTCACATTCTTTTCGAATGAGGTGATATGCAATTGAGATTCCTGCCTGATGTTTTTTAAGACCAGTTGTTATGCTCCAAACAGGGGTTTTTCCTTGACCATTTAACTCCAGACATATTAATGTAATTAAATGGTTTCTGAAACCTGGAAAAATCATTATGCCTTTCATGATGGAAAAGCAATTGTCTTCAGGAGTGGTTTTTAAAAAAAGATGTATGTCTTCGGGACCTTTTGCAAAGTTCTGATCTCTGATGGTGGTAGAATCAGTCTGTTCTGAAAACATGTACAGTATGCAGGTTTCTTTGGAAGACACAGTTAAAAACCCAAGAAGGATGGCAGGTGCCTGCAACCATTCACTTAAATGGAACTGTTGTGTATTAAATAAGATATCCTGTCAGCCAGGTAAAGTAATGTTATTGGTCAATTTGAAGAGTACAATCACAATCCACAGCCTGATTGGGTCCCGCCGGAAAGTTTGAATATTATTGGTTCCCGCTAAAATGTATCTTTTCCCTCTGTCCCAATGTGTCTATAAATAGAGCTTTCCCTACCCCCTATTCCCCAGTCTTGTCTTATCCCTTACAATAAAGAGCTGTTCACTAAGAAGTGTTGCTGGAAAAGCACACAGAGCCATTTTCTGAAATGGGAGGTCAAGCCTAATGGAAAACTGAGAAAACTGGAAAAAAAACACCACACCAATATTTTGTTTGTTTGCAGAAGGTATCAAGATTTTCTCTTTCATGTCTAGGGCCAACCCAATACATTTTGCTATCTAAGGCAAAGAATAATACAAATTTATTTTTATGTATTTATTTTTACCCCACCTTCCCCCCCCCCAAAGGCTTTGCAAACCATCTTCACAGGCTGCCTTACATATAATACATTGAGGCAATCTAACCTGGAGGTTATCAGAGCATAGGCAACAGAGCTTAGACTATTTCTGTCCAGATACGGGTGCAGCTGGGCCACCAGCCAAAGCTAATGGAAGGCACTCTGCACTACTGAGGATACCTGAGCTTCAAGTAACAGTTATGGATCCAGAAGTACCACCAACCTGCGTACTTGGCCCTTTCAGAGGGAGCGTAAAAGGCCATCACCCATCAGTCCAGTCTAGGGAACTACCAACAAACAGTGTCTCAGTCTTATCTGGATTGAGCTTCAGTTTGTAGGCCCTCATCCAGTCCACAACCATCCACTACCATACCTGCAGTTGTAAAGGAGAACTGGAGTTGTGTGTCACCAGCATGTTGCTGACAACATACTCCAAAACTCCAGATGATACCACTCAGATAATGACTATAACTCTACCCACTTGTCCTGTTCTGTCTCTAAAAGCTTCATCCGCAAAATGGACCACACAAGACCTGTTTGTTTATTGCTCATTGTTGATTCTTTTAACCTAAAGTTCCAATAGTACGAAATTAGTAATAGTCCTTTTTTCAAGGTTGCAGAATGGATTCATAAAACTGTGTAACATCAAGAAGAACTTTATGGTGGTTAGAGCTGCTCAACAGTGGAACAGACTCCCTTGTAAGGCTGCAGGGGGTTGGAGCAGATGACCCCCAGGGTCCCTTCCAACTCTACAATTCTGTGAGACTGTGATTGTATGACAAATCAAACGCCTCTTTATTTAATCTCCCTTTGGCTCCCTTTGCTGTTTTTGCCATCTGTGCAAGTTTGAGAAAATAGGAATCTTAGTTAATCAATTAGCATCCTAAGATTTTACAGCTTCTCCCACATGTAACAGGAGGGTTAAGTTATGGCTGTATCAAGTATGTTGCTTCTCAACAAGCAGATTAACAATGAGTATCTTAGAGCACGCATGACTCATTTATGACCTTTCCTGACAAATTCCATGGCATTTTCCATATAGAACCACCCTGGATCAGAAAATGCTCTTACTTGAAATAACATCGTGTACCAGTATATTGCTGGCAAAAATATAATGCCCCTAAGTCCAGATTTTAAAGTCTGAAAACCTTGGAACTTCCTTCTGTTTCCACATCCCTTGCTATTGTTGCTATCTCAAGTTGCGAGTGAAGCAAGCACTGAAAAACTCTGCCTTCAGGCACAAAGAGCCAGCAGGGCCACGTGTAATACAATACAGTATTAGCATGTGAGAAATACTAACAGAAATAATGATAATCAATGTTAGCTTTTATGTAGCACTTTCAAACTAATCAATCTAAGGGAAGACACCACAGCTCATGCTTTGTACACAGACAACATCAGATTTGATCGCTGGCATTTTCAGTTGTTCCTCTTTTTTTAAGGAAAAAAGGAGCAAGTTATAGGAAAGACTTACCTGTACCTCTGGAAAACCACTGCTAGTCAGTAATCTGTGAAGCAAAATTTGAGCAGGCAGATGTTCTCTCTGGCACAACACTTTTCTTCCTCTGTATCAGGGTGGAGGGTAAGCCAAACACAAACCATAGAAGCTTCAGAAGGATTTCATACCCAACACCTGGAAGCTGCATCTCAGCTCAAACCTCCGAATGAGACACAGCTGTGAGTGAGAGGAGTGAGCAGGTGGAGCAGCCCCTTAGTCTGAACACTGCTTGGGGACAGTCAGACTGAGAGAAAGAAAGACTGGAAAGAAAGAGGCTAGGAACGAGAAACAGAGGGCAGGAGTGGTGGATGGTTCCAGAGGCAAGCTTGGGAACAAACAAACAAACCCAGCAAGCAGCAAATGAGACTGGAAAGGCAGATGGCTTGGTGAGCAGCAACCTAGATGAGAAGAAGTAGCCACATGGATAAAGCTCTGATCCTTTTGGAGCTCTTCACAATCCATTTTTGTTTTAATCACCCTGAACAATTCCGCAAACTTGGCCACCTCACAGTTCATTTATAACTGTGGGTTGTTAATAAACAAGTTAAAAAACACGGGTTGCAAAATGGATCCCTGGGATATTCCACTTCCCACATCCCTCCCTGGAAAAACTGCCAATTGATCCTTACTTTTGGCTTCCTATTTCTTAACCAGTTTCTGATCCAGAAGAGGACCCTGTCTCTTATCCCATGACTGCCCTGAAGTCTTCGGTGATGTGTTTTGTCAAAAACTTTTTAAAAGTCCAAATACACCATATTAACTGGATCTCCCCTATCTATATGGTTGTTTACACTTTCAAAAAGCTCGAACAGGTTAGTGATACAGGACTTGCCCTTGCAGAAGCCATGCTGGCTCTGCTTTATTAAAGCTTATTCTTCTCTATGTCCGGTTATTTTGTCTTTAAAAATACTTTCCACCAGTTTCCTCATAATGGATTTTTTTTCTTTTGCGATTCTAAACCTTGGCTAACAAATTTCATATATTTTAAAAACTTGACAGAAAAATGTAACAGGAATTCTAACTTATTAACATAATTTATTATGAGTTTAAGATTTGTCTTGAATCAGAAAAAGACCTCTAGTGAACACATAGCCCCAAGTTTACAGCACAATTCATATTTTCTTAATTATTTCAGGCAGAATCATTGTTCTGAAATTTAAAAGGCATCTTAGTTTTTGGAGGTCTACCTACATTAAATCTCTGTTACAAATTTGTTACCGGTAATTTGGTTTCTATTGCATTAAAAAAACACACCTCAGGATAGAGAATACCACTTCTCTTTCATTTCTTATACAAGCCTCTGTACTGGAGATCCCATGGCCTCATGCTGCACATTTCTTTCAAAGCCTGGGAATTCCTGGTGCTTGCTTTTCTGTTTCCACAGCTTTGCTATGGACACCTGTTCCAAATGCAATTGGAAAAGCTTCTCTGCATCCCAGACCTTCTTTTTCTAGCCAACATGAAACCCTTTTATAGGCTTAAAGCACAATACTGTGTTTCATTTTGCTAGGGGCTGAAACTTTTATGAAAGAGCTTTGTGCTACAACCCTGTTTTTGCTTGATAATCAAGCTTTTGCAATTTGTTCCAGTTTGCACAACTCTTGGGCAGCAATTCCCAAATTCTCTGCTCAGGCTTCAATATTATAAAATAACATGCTCATGTGCAGTCCAGATATTCACTTGTTGAAGACACTTCCTGCTATTTTCTCTGCACGATTAGGAATTTGTCCTTTACTTGGTCAGGCAATCTTGCCCAGGATTAGAAAACTGCCAGCAGCTGTCCAGGATCTCAGACAGAGGTCTTCTCCATCACCTATTGTCAGATCCATCAACCTAGGAATCCAAGGAATTGATCCTGAGTCATTCTGCATGGAAAGCAGTTGCTCTGTTACTGAACAAGCCCTCCCCACTGCTATTACTTTGCCTCCTTCTTATCAACCTTTGGTGGAGATAGAGGTAATTGTTGCCCAGTCTCTGTACTGGGTGTGTTTGGATCATTTCCAATGTAGAGCTGCAACAGTGGTACCCAAAGAAGGATGCCAGGTTGCCATGGCTCTCATTGTGGCTATCAATAATTTACTTGAGACAAATCATTGGTGTTACTTTACAGCATAGTTTGATCCCATCTCTTGCCAATGGAAATTTGGGGGCAAGGTTCTCCTTTCGCTTCCAAACATTGTGGAGCTTAGAGATCAAGTGATATATCAAAGAAACAAAATAATAATAGTTTCTTCCTTCTTTGTTGAGTCCTTCTAACTTTTCACCATCAGCAGTATTGTTTATTTTCCAGTAACTTAAAATGCTTCCTTCTGTGCGTATTTTCATTATGAAACAGATTGGAAAGCAGAACAAAAAACCCTTACAAAATTACCCCAAAAGTAATTGCAGCCACTTTTCAATGTTTAATATCCTGTCCATTTAAATTTTTTACAAGATGTAAACGGCAATGAAATCACACTATTTGCTAACTGATTGCCAATTTTTTTTTGTTTCATCCCACAGCACTTATTAAGTCAGTACATTTGCTGAAGTCGAGGGAGGCAATGCTAAGAAATCATGATCAAATATTTTGCTTTACATAAAAATATGATTAATTACAAAGGGGCACAAGGCGACCTGAAAATATTTACCATCCTATTTTCATATATATATATATATATATATATATATATATATATATATATATATATATAAGCTAAATTACTTGCTTATAAATTTCATTTTGAAATAATAATAATAATAATAATAATATTAATGGCAGCAGCTAGGAAAGCATATATGTAGGGATTCGGCTGTATGCCCAGGTCATAAACTCCTGAAAACAAGAGCTTATAATGGAAGTTTTGACATAGCTTCCACTACGGGGTGGAAGGTTGCGGAACCATGACAGTGCCAAGGCTATAAAATCCAACACCACCAACTTACAACTTCGTACCAAAAATAACCAAAAAGGAAACAAATAGGAACACATTAAGAAATTAGACACATACACTGTTAAAACTTTTAAAGGCTAATAAAATGCCATAGACCCGTTAAAGAGTATTCTGTGAATATAAGAATCGGCGCCAAATAGTATCAAGGATTTCAGAAGGAAAAATAAATTTTAACAAATGCAAGGGCTTCCAGCCTAAGTGACAATTGACCGCCTATTCTCAGGACAATTTCAGACAGAGGAAGAGGTGTGTTTTTTTCTTGCTCACTTTCGGCCTACCTTAGCGTATGCCAAGCCTGTTATGTGAACCCTTGTGTTATGTAGTACATTCAACTGTCAGCACACTTGCAATGCTCCATGTTACATTACAGTCAAGGCTTGCAGTGCTCCACAAGTTCCATTTATATCTAGCTTTTCTTCCCAATAGCTTGAGGGTTGTGCATGGATTGTGGACTTGTTTGGCTCCTCCTTCGTTTGACTGTCACCAGGCAGGAGCCATTGCGTCAGGCTGCAGCAGAGGAGTGTAGAACAGGGCCCCTCTCTCAGTGCAGTGAGAGATGAGAAATCTTTGGCCCCTCTGTCAACTTTCCAACCCAGTGCCAGATTTACGTATAAGCTAAACAAGCTATTGCTTAGGGCCCCACTCTCCGGGGTGGTGGCGGAGGGGGGGGAATTTAAAGGGGGAAAAACCTGGATGTACATTTCCAAAATATAAGATAAAAAACAAATAAAATAAAATGTACATACAGCAAGTTTTGTGTTGTGTAGGCTCCGCTGATGTAAGTAATGGGCCCTGCCTGCTAGCCCGCTCCCTAAAATATCACTGGTTTCCTCATTTCTATATATAGGGTGCCTACATTCTGTAAGTGCAAATGGCTTTAAGGTAAAGGGTAAAGGGACCCCTGACCGTTAGGTCCAGTCGTGAGCGACTCTGGGGTTGTGGTGCTCATCTCGCTTTACTGGCCAAGGGAGCCGGCAGACAGCTTCTGGGTCATGTGGCCAGCATGACTAATTTGCTTCTGGCTAATCAGAGCAGTGCACAGAAATGCCGTTTACCTTCCCACCGGAGTGGTACCTATTTATCTACTTGCACTTTGACGTGCTTTCAAACTGCTAGGTTGGCAGGAGCAGGGACTGAGCAACGGGAGCTCACCCCGTCGCGGGGATTTGAACCGCTGACCTTCTGATCGGCAAGCCCTAGGCTCTGTGGTTTAGACCACAGCGCCACCCACGTACCTATTAAGTCCATAAATTACCATATAGCATATATTCAACACAAAAACAGCGACAATTTGTTGTTGACAAAGGACAGCTGGACATATAAAGGGCCCCATTACCTTTAGTAGCTTAGGGCCTCATCATACCTAAATCCAGCCCTGTTCCCACCCCAGCTGGTTCTTAGAAGAGGACCTGAGTGCTTGTTTCTTCCTCCCTCCCATTCCATATTCTTTTTGTGTCATGTCTTTTTTGGATTGTAAGCCAAAGGGGCAAGGGATGTATTGTTTGTATGCAAAGCCCCTTAGTGAGGTTAATTCATTAACTTGTAAAGCCCAACCAGTGTAATTTCTTTGGTACATCTGCATTGGTGCCATCAGAGCCAGCCTTTGCACTGAATTCAGCCTGTAGTGGTGAAAACTCCCAAAACAAAATTCGGGTTTTAGGAAGCCCTCAGTAAAGTGCCATCTGATGGGCCACTTATTACTTTGGTGGGTCCTTATGCTAGGTTGTCCAGCAGCACCAGTGGATTGCAATCAATGGCTTGTGCTTCAGGGGTGCCATGCTCATTTCCCACAATGCCCACCAAGCAACATCACTCCAGGGTAGTGGTAGGAAGGCTTCGGGTTTGTCAGATCTATTTTGTTTTTACTAGAACTCCAAGAGGTACCAGCCAGAGCCAGGCATAAAAGGCCTATAGTTAGAATGAAAGAACAGCGTGCCTCTGAGCACATTCTAAGCCGATAAGTACTACTAATGAAAACAGATTTTCACACAAAAGACCACTCCTGGTTAGCTTTCTTCATTTCAGCTGCGCAATTAAGGTGGGGAAATTCATATTTTTTTGTCATCGGCGTTAAATAAATAGGAAAGCCCCAGAGATCTACTGGAATCACAGAATCAGAATTGTAGAGTTGGAAGGGGCCCTGACGATCATGTCGTCCAACCTCCTGCAATGCAGGAATATGCAGCTGTGCCAAATGGGGATCAAACTTGCAACCTTGGCATTATCAGCACCACACTCCAAACAACTGAGCATCAATGCCCCAGAGCAATGTAAGAACACAGGAGAGCCTGGTGGAGATTCATCTAGTCCAGCATCCTGTTCTCACTGAGGCCAATCAGGTTGGAATGCCACCAAACAGGTCATGAACACAACAGCTTTCTGCTCTCCTGGAATTTCAAACAACTGGTATTCAGAAGCATACTGCCTCCAACAGCCTGCTCGAGAGATCTCTGGATGATCACTCAGTAGCTCTGATCCAACCTTGCTCTAGGGCACTCTGGGAAATTCAAATGGTGTCCCCCTAGGCCCACCTCTCTCTGGCCGAGGGGCAGTGTTGTGGTCTGAAGCAGCTGCAGAGCAGCACAGGCTGAACTTTTCCTGCAGCCACCACAGACAGAAATGGGCAGTCTGTTTGGCCCTAAGTAAGATGAGATTCATGCATTCCTATGGCCATGTGCCTGTTGCTCAGAGACTGCTTCTACCTGACTAGAGCTCCACCTTGCTGCCTTTAACAGGGCAGGAGAACCTAAGCCCTTCCAGATGTTGTTGGATTGCAGTGATCATCATCCCGGATTGTTGGCCCTGCTGGCTAGGGCTGATGGGAGTTGGAATCCAATGACATGTGGAGATCCGCAGGTTACCCACCAATCTTTAATGGGTACAAATGATAGCCAAGTAGGTTGCTTGGATCCTGTGGTTAGTTCCCGTCTCAGAACTTTGAAACCAAGAATGCACCAGGCTTGTAATTAACTCACTTCACCATTTTTGAAATGAGAGTTTTGCTGTTGCTCTTCCTTCCATCTCTTGGTGTGTGTGTGCGCGCACACACCCCTGATAGAATCCAGTTTCTATGCATAAAATGTATCTGTTGTGCAGAGAAATATTTGTGGGCATCTCACTAGTGCTTGTCTACTGCAGGTCAATGATAGCTCTGTTTGTAAAAGTCTTTCACTTGTGGCATGCAAATACCATATTTTGAATACAGTATCACTAACAAGCTTCTCCTGGGACAAGGAACAAGTGTCAAGTGTGCATGACAGCCTTCATGGCTGCACACAACCTATACCTTTAAGCTCTTTTCAACTTTGGTTCTTGAGCGATTTTTTATTTTATTTTAAAAAATTGTTTGCATAAAGTGCTGCTCCAGTAGACTAAACAAATGGAATGGCATGGAGACTTCGGTTATAGGTAGAAGTGCCAAAGTATACAGTATTGAAGCTCTAGTAAAGAAGGAAGGCTAAGCCAATATTTTGGAGAAATAATATTGCCTATTTTCTGCTGTAGCATTAATACGTTTTTAACGGGATTAAAACAGCTCCATTGGCATCCCTAGTATTGTCAAGCACAGTTCAAGGTGCTGCTGCTTGGGACCAGGATATATCAAATCATCAATCAGACCACCCCCATATTTTCAGATCTTCTACTAAGGCCTATTCTCAAGTCCCCTCCCACCTACTGCCTTGGTGGAGAGCCTGTGACCCTCAGCTACCATGGCCAGTAGTCGCAGGTGATGGGAGGTAGTTCATTTGGAGAACCACAGGACCCACTTCTTGAGCAGCCTCACATGCAGCTAATTGGACAGTACACCAAGGGCCCTAAGTCTCCAGCTTGGCTTGCCATCTCCTGTGAGCCTGGAGGTCATGAGAAGAAATTGTCCCAGACCTCAAGTAAACCACACAGGCCAACTTGTTTATCAAGCATCCATTCCGATTAGTTTGCAGTGTGGTTAGACGATGTTGGAATCAATGCAAGAGGGTTATCCTATGTATTTCCCCATCACTTTCCTTGCTGCAAAAAGCGCAGTCTTTGGGAGAAGTGGGTTTGTTGAGCAAGACCTTCCACTCGATGACCTGAATTTGCTGGTACGTGACTGAATCCAGAAGCAGTCTGGGAGTGCCCACAGATCTCTAGTTAGGCAGGCAGCGTGTTCCACTTTGTCACCCCCCATTATTGAGTTTCAAAGAGATTAAGAGAAGCCATTATGGACATTCTTTAAATGTTCACTCACACAGCCTAGCACCCTGTGAAGAGATTAAAGCAAGTGCTGGGTTCTTGCCATGTAGTTAAAGTTACCAGCAAATTTCCAAATATGTCTGCACTCATTTTATACATATTACTCTCAAGATAGCCAGGAGCCAGCCAGCATTCACAAAGCCGGTATAGTCTTTATTACACCCATTATTTAACGTGATAATTTTTTGCAATTCGTTTTTTCTTTCTTTCTTACTGAGAATTTGTATATCGTGGGTGACCAAAGATCTCTTGTAAAACGACAGGAGAGCTAACAGTATAATTTTCACAATGGATATTTAACATTTATAGCCAGATGTCCTACGTGAAAGTGACCCAGCAGCTGTGATTATTTTCTCTCACTAAGTAAATGACTGACATTATCTGTAACCAGATCTGTATTTTGATTGATAAAGTTCCAGAAATAGCAGCTAGCTGCTCAACTATAAGCCCAATACGATTCAAAAGATAACCCTGGAAAATAAGTTTACTAGTCTAAATACTACAGTGGAGAAACAGGAACTTCTAATACTAGAGAAAACTAGCAGTTTCATGCTTGTACCCCAAACAGTGGGTCCAGAGCATAAGCAGTCATCCTGACTGATCCAAGCACCTCTTCCACATCCTCAGGCCTTACCAACTAAAACTCATCCAACACAATAGGACTGGACACCCCTTGAGAGTCCTCTCCTGCAATGGTGGAGTCAAGATGCCAGTGAATGCAACGATTTCATCCTCAAAATGTTTTGCAAACAAGTCACAACAAGTTACCTTTGGTTCTGCCAGTCTTATGTTTGTATGTATGGATAAAGATATACAAGGACAAACTAACTTTAAAAAACAGGTAAGCATAACATTTATAAATGAAATAAAAGATAGATAGATGATAGATAGATAGATAGATAGATAGATAGATAGATAGATAGATAGATAGATAAAACCAGCATTTTAAAGCACATCTGCATAATAACATTACATGTCTGGTTAATCTTGCCAAAACAAAAAAGTTTTCAGCAGGTGCCAATGAAGGTGCCTTAATATTAAAAGGTGTGTGTGTGTGGGGGGGGTCTAGCTAGTAGGCACTGCCACACAAAAGGATCGGTTCCTTACAGGTATGGAATGAATATTATGTGGCACTTGTAAAAGTGCCAGTTCCACAGATTGAAGCATTTGAGTGGGCTCATGTGGGGCTCAAGGTGATCCCTCCAAGTAAACTGGTCCCAAGCTGTTACATGGTTTTATATACTAACAGAGCAACTTGAATCTGGCCTGTTAAGAAACCTTACAAAACAAATATGGGAGCTTATTTTTCATTGTGATGCAAAAGAAAAAAGAAAAACAGTTCTTCATAAGAATGTTGTGATCTTCATGGTAAAGAATGAATTCCCAAGTCAGACATCCTTCCAAAGCAATATGCCACATTATTTGTCCACTGAGTTTGAGATTTATTTGCTCTGAAGGAGTTTTGGAAGAAAATGGCTAGGAAAGACAGTGATGAGATGAGAAGCTTAAGGATTAATGGGTTTATCCCCCATGATGTAATCTTACTCCAATGGCTATTGCCCATGCTCCCCCTTGTAATTACACCACACATTCCAAGAGACCCCCTCCAAAAAAAGCCTAATGAACTTCTCTTAAGTTGTATGTAAATGTGCATTTCTCTGAGGTTTAATTCAGCTGCTGCCAAAACATATGTGCCCACAGGAAGACTTTAAGAACTCCACGGGGGATAGAGATAGAGAAACTGCAGTAGAACATGTTGGCTGCTGTCCATATTACAACACCACACTGAGAACTATTCCAGATGGAGAGGAATTCCAAAGGAGTTCAGACCCTCTGTCGAATGACAAGGCAGTGTATCAAACCAGAGATTAGGGCTGGAGAGATCCCGGAGCAGTTATTCCCCAGGGAATGACATAAAGTAGTCTACCAAAAGCATGCCGTGGAGTATCACCAGATGCAAGCACATAATCTGCATACCACAAACACACACTGGGGTTTGTTTAACACAGTGAGCCATGGCAACTACCCTTTAGGATCTTTCCATCATCCAGAGCAGCTGCACCAAACTCCATCCTGAAGAGCTTGGAAGAAGCTTGCTCTTGTGCTTATGTTTTATGAACACCATGCAAAGCATTCTGGAGGTGGGGTGGGGGTGCAAATAAAAAATGGGGGAAGTAGGTTTAGATCTTAACACAGTATATAAGACAAGGAAAGGTTTCAGCTGAACGACAGGCAGGGTTCTCATAGGCAGTCAAACTGGCGTGCTCACATGCATTAAAAATGACAACAATCTGCATAAAATGCATGTGCTAATTTATGTACAAGATGCAAATCTAGACATTATTACTATAGTTTAAATGAAAAAAATACATCTTCATTTATTTGTTTGTTATCCTGCCTCCCCACCCCGCCCCAATGAGCCCAGGGCAGCAAACAGATACACATTTTAAACACAGTAACATTTAAAAAAATAAAAGCGAAAACATTCGAAATTGAACAAAACCTTCTAAGAGCAGTCACAGTTAAAAACCTTCCATCCATCGATTGCGGTTGCCAGGAACAGTATTCTTCAGCCGCCAAATGCCTGGGTAAACAGGAAAGTTTCCACATTCTTCCCAAAATTTTATAATGATGGGAGTCAGGTGCACCCCACTATGGAGGGCATTCCAGGACTGGGGAAACACCACTGAAAAGGCACCGTCACAGGTCAACACCAAATGGGCAGACAGAGTGATCACAGTGGGGAAAACTGTGACCACAGTAACTATTATATTATTTTAACTACACTCAGTGCTTTTTTCCTGGCAGTACTGCCACAAGAGTCCAGGGCTGCCACTTGGCTGCTGCTGCTGAGAAGCAAGGGTAGCACTGGGTGGTGGGAGATGGCACAGGAAGCAGATTGTGGTGGCACGCGACATCCCTGCAGAACAGAGGTGGTGGCAGCAGGAAGCGAGCTCAAGGCTTCTCCTCCTCACAGCTGCCATAAAATGAAGGGTCGGATGGAGCCTGGGTGAGCTGGCGGCCTCTGTGCTACTGCTGCCACTGCCCCAGACCAGAGCAGCAGAGCGCAGGATGGACTTGGGGGAAAGTGCCCTCCTCCATCTCCCACAGCCTGCAAGCAATGCACACATTGACACAGCAGCTCACCCTCCTTTTCCTTGCTTGGCAGCTTGGCGATGGACGCAGGAGAGAGAGAGGGGGGGCAATTGACTGTGTGGGAGAAGAGTTGGGCAAGTGAGCAGGGGATGGAGCACATGCATGTGTGCAGTGGGTCTAAGTTGCATCCAGGAGCCACTGACCGACCACCCAATGGCTTAGCCAACTGCCCCCAAAGTGAGAGAGTGAGAGCAGGGGAGGGGAGGAGGCTGGCCTCAAGAGCAGGAAAGGTATCTGCCACACCCAAGCAGGCAAGTGCTAGTGGTGACAGCAACCCGCAGGGGAGGCCTCTTCACCTGGGCGGCAGTGCCCCAGTAGGTGGGCGGGCGGGCAAGGGAACTTCAAGCAGCTAACCTGCCCCCTCTGCCACACGATGGCCTCTCCCCGTGACTGCTGGTGAGTACCAGCACTTTCTCTCTCGGAAAAAAGCACTCGTTACACCCCACGGTATTAATGGAGAGCAGCAAGGTTTTGCTCTGGCTATACCATTTTATGTGTCTTTTAAAAAGATTTGGCATGAACCACACGGTTGCTGAAACATTTCCCACACAAAACACAGATGTGAACTTTTAAATGAAGGAGAAAACACACACACACACACACACACACACACACACACACACAATGCTTTCATTAACACATTCCTTAATATAAACATGGCAGGTTTGGGCTTTTTAAAAAACATTCTTCCATTTTAAACATGATTCACAAAACATAGCTACTGGGGGGGGGGGGCGACCACCACCAAGGAAGTATAAATATGCATAGATGCTTTTTTTCTGTAGAACAGGGGGCACCTATTTTTTTTTTTAATGAGCCTTGGATATCAATGATTCCATTTAGAACCGATCATTTCAACATTTTGGAAACTTTGGCTGGGTAGCACTACTTCCCCCTCCCCCGCCCCATTTTAAAATTTAAATAGCACAGAGGAGCCAGTTACTTTGGGAGGGTCTCCATGATTATAGCCAAGTCTTCCTCAGAGGAATTTTGACACCCTGTTAATTAGCTGATTTCAAGTAGGAGCTGGGCTCTTTCAGTGACTCCTATTCTGCCATCAGTAAAGTGTGATTTCCTAATAAATTTCCATCAAGCAAACTATTTCTAGTAACTCCCCCTAATTAACACCAGGCTGCTAATAATAAATTAGGCTCTATGTGTTTCTGATATAACCAAGATCTTGTCTGAGCACAAGATATTAACGTCCCCAGAAAAGTAAAACTCCAGCCTAAATTAAGCCTGTGCTGGTTAAAAGGATTTATGTGCAGTCCTGTAAGAAAGGCTTTGAAGATCTTTAACACAGTACATTTCAGCCAGAAACCCTTTTTGACTGAAAGATTTGTTCTAGGTTGAGCAGTGAAAGGGGATTTATTGTGAAAACACACTGTTGAGTTTTAAGACTATAAATATTACACTAGATTACAGTTTCTTAATGAATGAATGACAGATCTCTTATTTTTGTTTCTTGGTGCATTTTAATGTTAAATTATATTGTTGGTTGACAGAAACCAACCCTCTGCTGTTAAAATGTCAAACCCAGCCTTGATGCCTTTAAGAGTTTGGCTTCTGGAGTTTAATATACTGTTTTGCAAATAGACTTGCATTTGTCTTTAATTGTAGCCTAAACAAATGCAGCAGGGGCAAGATTCCTGTAAAGCTGGCTGTAGCTTTTTATAGTCATATGCGGTGCTCCCCCTTTCCTTGTACAAACAAGGTAGAAAACAGCAGCACATTCACCTAGTCAAAAGATACCCAGCTCATAAGAATCTCATGAGGCTACTGTTATCACAAAGTAATTGACCATGTTACTATAGATGGTTAAGTATCCTAAGGTGAAATCAGAGAATGCTTTGTGCCAAGGCTAAATACAGTATCAGATAAACCCAGTCAGAGGAGATAGAATTGCAGTTCCTATTTACTCTCTCCGGTTTAGAGAGGACACCAGACATCTTTGCACACAACTCTTGTCAAATATTCTGTTCTGCACCCAGGATTTGGGAAATTAAACAATAAATTTAATTTGCAAACAAAGATAAAAGGGATACGGGGCACCCGATTTAGATTTAAGCATGCTGTGGTCTTGTGAAAACGCAGGTTGCATTCGCACAAACAAATCCTGGCTTAATTAAGATGGGAAATGCATGAGCTCCATGCACTTGAAGGCAGGCTCTTAATTCCCACTTTGCTCCTCCTTTTGCAGCAGTTAGAAAACAAGCTAGGAAGCTGCAGTTAAACCATAGCTTCCCATTACATGCAGACTAGGAAACCTCCGAGCAAACCATGATATGAATATATGGTTTAAAGTTGGCTTATGTATGCTGGCTTTTATTTGAAGACATTATGTACTCCATGAATCTAATCCAGGCACAGGCAAACTCGGCCATCCAGATGTTTTCAGACTACAATTCCCATTATCCCTGACCACTGGTCCTGTTAGCTAGGGATGATGGGAGTTGTAGTCCCAAAACATCTGGAGGGCTAAGTTTGCCTATGCCTGATCTAATCATTCATTGATTTCAGTAGGTCTACTCTAGATATGAAGTAGTTGGATGCTGTGCATGTCCTGGTTTATTAAGCCAGGTTTTGACAGTGTAAGCCAGATCACAGAGATGAGTATTTTTATAAATAAATGAAGGGGGGGGGGACCCTGTAATTTCATAGCCTTTTTTATTTATCATGTTGCTGACTGTGCTTTTTGTAACGACTGGATCCAAAGACAACTGGGTTTAGACAAGATGTTTAAAGGGAGAAAAATTGAGAGAGAGAGAGATTGAAGCAACAAAGCAAAGCATAACATGTATATCACCAGAATCCACTGACTAGAGCAAAACAAAGCTGAACACAATGATCTGGGAAATCCAGAGCTGTTTCTGTCTGTCTTGCTTCTGAATGTCATCACTCCCCCACTTCTTAGAAATACTGCAGAAGACCAAAGTGCAACTACTCCCAGATTTTGCTTTAGCTCTCTTACTACTGGAACATAAAATATTCTATTTGCAGATAATTGTGTACTGGCCTATTACAATATGCAAAAATGTCTTAGCACAGTTAAGATTTTACTTTAATGCCTGATGCTCATAAACAGCTATTTTATAAGTGAAGTGCTCCTAAACTTGCATACAAATGTCCTTCTCTTTGTTATTTTATGTTGTTGTTGTTGTTGTTGTTGTTGATAGCTGCTGGTACATTTGGAGACTACCACTTGGTGGAACTGCTTGATAAATTCTTGGCATTGTCCGCTAAGCCACTTTGAATATTATTTTTCAACTTCTAAGTTTCCCAGCCAATTGCCAGGTCGTGAACTTTGCTACATCATATATGTGTAGAGAATGAAGAAAACGACACATCTAAAAGAGTATATATATTTATAGAAGAATTTTACCACCAAAAAAGTAGCCAGTGAGAGATAATGAATTAAAGTGCACAGCAAAAATCTTGGTCACTGCTATTAAATGTATGGTAGGAAATATAACTTAAATTCCCATGGACTTTGCTTGTCTCTTGGGTATATTTATGTTTTTGGGTGGTCATAAGTGCTTGGCAGAGCTTACTAGATCACAGGTTAATAATGAACCATGCTTTAAGGACTGCATCCAACTTAAGTTCTAGAACAGACCTACTGGAATAAGTTGGAAGGGACCCTGCAATGCAAGAACCTAAGTTAGTCATATCTTTTTATTTCAGTGGGCCTGAGCTCAGTACAACTAATGTTGGCTATAACCCATTGTTTCTATTTGTTTATAATAGAAACCAGTTTAACGCAAACAACTATTAACCAGGTGGGGTATGCAGCAGCCACTTGGTCCAGCCAGCTAAACTGTCCTGCCATGTAGCAAGGACAGAACAATCAATAATGTGCACATGAACCAAAACAGGGGGTTCTATTTTCTCCTCCTATGTGACAATCTGCAACATGCATGCTTCCAGGGCATGGGACACTGAGCAGGATTTGCCATGACACAACAAAATAGCCTAACATGTAGCTGAGAGAATCACGAGTCACCATTTTTGACTGGGGGAGTGGAAGCCAGGTGTGCAAGTATAAACTGGCATGTGGCCACTTACAAGTCAACGTTGGCCAAATAGCTTAAAAACCACAATCATTCTATGCTTCTGAAGTATAAAAGCTAGAATACATAAACTTTATATACCACTTCACTGGAGTGAATAAAGCTGTAAATGGAATATTTCATGCCCCACAGTCCAGTCTGTGAAGTCACACAATGTGACACAGCATTTCATAATTCAAAGCAACAGTTCTTTGTTTTGTAGTCATTCTTCAGAAGTGACTGAAAACCAAGGCAAGCACAGCTAAACTGGCTCCTATGATCAGCTGGAAAGGATTGATTTACTTTTATGTTCTTTAATTAAAAATACCACACACCCCAGTTTGGTAGCATGGCCCATTAATCTTCTATGTAGATTCCACAGAAGCCAACTTATTTTTTCAACAGAACACATTAAAATGTATGTGTATAATCACACACTTATTAGTCTTGTTTGGATGACTAAAAGTTACCCAGAGGTTGCAGACTAATTGTTTGCCCTTGTTGCAATTTCCCAGCTCCTCTTATAGTAGGATATGCTTTAAAAACAGGTATGGGGAACTTGTAATCTTCCTGAAGTTGTTGGACTCAAACACCTATCAGCTCCAGCCAGCTATCCCAAATGTGAGAATAATGGGAACTGTAGTCTAACAACATCTGGATGGTGCTACTTTTGCATTACAGTAAAAAAATATTTCCCTTTTCTCCACTTTCAAAGTGATAAATACTTTGCCATGCAGTTCATTACAAAATCATCTTCCTAACCTTGGAGAAACCAGAGGGATTGATATGTGCAGAAAGAACATCAACTAATTCATGTATCTATTTACAAATTATGGCAAGCAAGCAAGCAAGCAAGCACCTGTGTTAAAATGGTAAATCAATATAATTCACAATGTCCTAACACCACAGCAAAAAAAATATGATGTTAATTTTTATTTGATTTACTATGCTCTAGTGCAGTGAGAGTATTGCATCTAAGAAAGCTGACATTGTTTCAACCCTCACCCTTCCCTTTTCTGATACACCAAAGAAGTGCGCACAATAAATAAATATGTGCACACACAATAAAGTAAATTTATATACAGAAAAGTATAAGATGTGATCTTACGTAACCCAAATCAGACTTTCCCCACCCCAATATTCATCAGTCGTTTTCTAGAAATATTTATGACATTTTAAGAGCAGGTAAGTTGCATGTTCTTCCTCTGCACTCATACAAGTTCTTTTCTGCATGGCCAAGTGTCTCATTAATTGGTTAATAACTTGTTAACTCTTTCCCCCACATATTTTAAGGGAGAAAATGAATGGAAAAGGGCAAATATTTATACAATGTGGGAGCTAAAAGAATTGGCTTAACACTGCTCAGTTTCAAATTTCCTAATTACCTACAATAATGAATACTCCCTTTTGTGCCAAACAGTTTCATGTTGCTGGATATATTTCTGAAATGCATATGATATATACCAGTTGAACTGATTCATTATCTAAAATTGGACCTCCATTCTCTCCTACCTAAGAAGCAGCAACAAACCCACCTTTTACCACTAGTGGCACTTAAATACAAATGCAAGTTGAGCTACAAAATGTGTGATTGAAATAATATTTCCCTTCCTTAAAAAGAAAAAAAGAAAGAGCCCACCCCACAAAGTCTCAAAGGTTTGCTCTCACTAACAAAGTCTCAAAGGTTTGCTCTAAGAGAGAGTGTCCATCTTCATTTGTCTGGCATTACTACTCTAAGGCATTTTAAATCAGCGGTGGGGAACCTGTGGCCCTCTTCCCTGCTCTTGTTATTATTATTTTATTATTTATTAAATTTGTATGCCACCCTATACTCTCAGGGTGGTTACAACATAAAATCACTATATAATAACACAACATACAGGTACATACTTGGGTTCCAATTTCCGTCCACCTCAGCTAACGTGGCCAATGGTCAGGGATGATGAGAATTTTGAGTCCAGCAACACCTGCAGGGCTCTAAATGCTCCTCATAGTCATAAGCTTTATTCCTTTCCCCACCCCCACCCCAACCTCTGCTTCTACAATTAAAAAGTCTAGATAAATACTTCAGTAAGCCTACTGAAAACCAAAACCCAGGAACTTTATTTCCCTGTCAATATGTATGCTTCAGCAACCCCCAGAGCTTCAGATGTTCACAGAGTGGGCATGTTTCTTGCACAGGGGCTTGTCCTTCTTGGAGAAGAAAGTGTGGCCTTCCAAACTCTCACAGCACACCTGAAAAAAAGAAAGAAAGAAATGTTTCTTGTTTCAAAAATTAGCACATCGGTTAATAACAATGTATGTGTTTTAGGTGCTCATCAAGCTTAATTCTAAACTAACTAGTCTGTTTTCTGTTTTGCTTTTAACATTAATAAAATAGAAGTGGAATCTGCAACAAAATGTTGCTGTGTAGAGTGCTCCTGTTCAGGGCTCTAGCCAGTCATGGGTGTCCATTCCTTTATCCTCCCATTTAACCCAAACCAGCATTCCTTGGCTACTAAAGGTGCTCAATCTTCTACTAAACTGTTTTTGGGTCTCCTACCTTAGGATGCTTTTTTTCTAAGCATACTTTTTGCAAGCACTGGGTTTCCCTCACAAGGCTGCTGCTGGTGTGTGTGTGTGTGGCAGTCTTGGCTCAGCAAAGATCCATACTTGAAAAATGAATTCACTATTGTATTGATTTGATTCAGTGATGGCTTTACTCTGTGAATGTTCTATTGTTGTTAGAAGCCACCAATAACCTTTCAACTAGGAAGGTCCGCCTCAGGAGAGGTTTTCTGGGGCAACCAGGAGCTACAGTGGGAAGGATGGGGTGCCGAATGCGCACCATGGGTTGGATACAACTTGTATTTTTGTACTGCTCTTTTCCCAAGGAAGAATGTAAATGGGCTCCGGCTTCCCTTTTTTATCCTCCTATGTTCCCTATCAACATAGAAATAGTGACCGGGCTCAGGGGCACCCAGTGAGCTTTGTAGTTGAGTTGGGATTGAATCTCCTTGGTTTAAGCCCATCTAGGAAGCATCTGCATTCAGATAAGGTGCTCTACCGCTGAACTACAGCCCTTCAAACAGAAGACTACAAACTTGTATGTTTGGCAACTGATGGAAACAAACCTGAATGATTAAAGTGTGTTAAAGAAAACAGTGCTAAACAAATTCACATCAAATATATCTTTAAGGAGCAAAACAACAACAACGACAACGACACAAAAAGGCCAGCTTTACACAATAGCAAAGTGCTCTCCAAACAATTATGAAATAGTGTTTTCTTGTGTGCATTATGACTATTAAAAGAGCATTTCAGAAGTTACTCCTATCTTATTCAGGCTAGCAATAGCGTTGCTGCCATTGATAACCAAGTTTTTATACTTACTGAGCACACAAAGCAGGTATCGTGCCAAGTGTGGCCCAAGGCTTCCAGGAACCTGTCCCCAGCTTCAATGGGGAATTCACAGCCATGGCACATGGTCCCAAAGAGCCCATAGTAATCTGTGCAGGGAGACACAAACATGGCTGCTGAACAAAATGTTTCATCTTGCAACAAACCCTAAATCTGAATAAATGTCATGGTAAGCACATAGTGCTCAAATAACATGTCATAGGTAAGGTATGCCAAGATTTAAGAATTAAGAATATGATCCCCTTGCCCTTTAGCATTCCACCACTTACATAAGCAACACCCAATATTGGTCATGCCCAGAGCAGAGAGACTGAAACCAATGAGCTAGAGTATTTCCTGTTTTCAGTGGGTCTCCTCTTTGTACTACTTAAGTTGGATATCACCCTATGGTTTTTCCTTAACTGAAGAGAGACACATCAGAAAAACGAAATTCTACAGATTTGTGGCATTGCAATACTTATTTTGCTTTCTTTCTTTCTTTCTTTCTTTCTTTCTTTCTTTCTTTCTTTCTTGCATCTATATCCCATCCTTTTCTTCAAAGAACTCAAGGTGGTGTAAATGATTCCCCCTCTCCCCCTTCAATCCTTACAACAACCCTGTGAGGTAGATTAGGCTGAGAGGCTGAGTGTCTGGCCCAAGGTCACCCAGGGAGCTTCATGGCCAAGTAGGGATTTGAACCTTGGTCTCCCAGGTCCTAGTCCAATACCCTCACCACTACACCACACTGGCTCTTTATTTGCCAGAACCATTTTTATTTATTCATTAGGAAATCCATATACCTCCCTTTCATTTGTGAGAACTGTCAAAGCATCTCACACAATCAAAAATACAGTAAAATAAATAATAAAAATGTAATCAATATAAGCAAATCAGAAACAGACAGCAAGGAAGCCCTTCCATTTTTCTCCAAGGAATCCAACACAATACATTCCTGCAACAAAAGCAATCTCAGCATATGGCGATAACTCTAATCACCCTTCTCCCAGTGACCAACTCAGTTCCTTAAGATCATACAGAAGCTACTTCTAGAACTTTATGGGTTTACTGAGTTTGGTATAACTTATTATTCAAACAGAGCTCATTTTAAATCTGAAAAAGTCCTCTCCATTTCACAGTATCATATTGAAAATGGATGCACGCCTATTTAACTTGGCTGCTGTTTACAGTTTCAAGAGGTTTACAAGCTTTTCTACAGAAGACAGAAAAGAAAACAGTAGCCAGGGCAGATTGAAAAGCTTCTGTTTTCCTTCCCTTTCAACCCCAGACACACAGTCTAAGATTTTTCTCCTATTACGTTAACCATGGTAACAGCAGCCTGAAGTAATCTGTGCACAGAAAATTTACAAAGGACAAGTCAGTGATGCCTTGTATTGAAGCTTGTACATCTAATTTCCAGTCTCTGATTCCACAGAGAAATCTAGCATGAAGGCTTGCTGGGTGCAAAACTGGTGCCTTAAGCTTAGACATCTAACTATTCTTTCTGTATTGCAGCTTCACTACTTCCACTCAATGCCACTGAGGTTGGTTCCCAGGGTTTACACCGCCATCTACTCTTAACTACTGCCAAGTTTGAGGCATACCTCGGGTTCACCCAGCAATGTGTTATCCTGTGCCAAAAATACATTTCCTTGGTTTTTGCCAATCCTATCTTTTTGGGGGGGGGCAGCTTACCACTAACCCACTCAAAAACACAGGAAAAGCAAACAATTGTGATTTTTAATTCTACATTTTTGCATTTTTTAATGATAAAAATAGGGGAACTATTAAAAAAAACAAAGGAGGGAGAGAGAGAGAGAGAGAGAGAGAGAAGGCAAAACAAAACTGTTTGCCATTGAAGGAAATTCTGCAAAACACATTCCAATTCAGACATGTGTGAACACGTTACTTCGGGATTCTTACTTTAGTACTCTCACTAGCATCTTGAGCAGTTACTAATTACCAAGGTCCAGGTTAATGAAGTACAGTTTTCTGTAACAGCTAAATAAAAACAGCTGAAAAGTACCAGCCACTTATTTCCCTTTCTCCATCAGAAAAGGAATTCTTTCATTACAGGAAAGAAACCTTTGCATCTAACCCTATATAGATTATCAAAATAATGACAGAAATGAACCAAGTGCCATTTCCCCCACACTTTCCCTACCCAATCAGGGACTCCAAATTTGATTTTATAGTTTCAACTGATTTTCACCCTTTAAATCTATTGTCTTTTTTGGACGCTGCTTAGAGGCAACTGGTGGTGCTGGAGGAGACTCTTGAGAGTCCCATGGACTGCAAGAAGATCAAACCTATCCATTCTCAAAGAAATCAGCCCTGAGTGCTCACTAGAAGGACAGATCCTGAAGTTGAGGCTCCAGTACTTTGGCCACCTCATGAGAAGAGAAGACTCCCTAGAAAAGACCCTGATGCTGGGAAAGATGGAGGGCACAAGGAGAAGGGGACGACAGAGGATGAGATGGTTGGACAGTGTTCTCGAAGCGACTGGCATGAGTTTGGCCAAACTGCGGGAGCCAGTGGAGGATAGGCGTGCCTGGCGTGCTCTGGTCCATGGGGTCACGAAGAGTCGGACACGACTGAACGACTGAACAACAACAATAGAGGCAACTGAGTTAAGCAGTATATAAATTGTTTATTTAAACTAGGCTTCCTCAACCTTGGCCCTCCAGATGTTTTTGGCCTACAACTCCCATGATCCCTAGCTAGCAGGAACAGTGGCCAGGGATGCTGGGAATTGTAGTCTCAAAACATCTGGAGGGCCGAGGTTGAGGAAGCCTGGTTTAAACAAACAAGACAAACTAGGGAAGCTCCATCTGCAAATGTCTGAAGTACTGGTAACAGCAAGGGATGGGTCTTATTTTATAGAGGAAAAACATGCCGGTGTAACTAACACAAACATACTGAGTCAAGCAAAATGCTCACCTGTCTCACAGTAGGGATCACCATCCTCCAAATGGAAAACATTGTTGCGTATGGGCTTGTGACAAGCTACACACACAAAGCAGGAAACATGCCAGGTTTGTTTCAAGGCATTTATTACTTCCTAGTTGCAGGAGAGACAAAAAACAGCAACAACATGTTGATCACTATAGGACTGGAATGAGATGGATTGCTGTTCTCTTGACCATGAAGAAACCCTTTTTTTTCTTACAAAAAAGGAAAGAAGTAAAGAAACTGGAGAAAACACTGAGGAATGTAGGTCTTGAACCAGATTTTCTGAAGTTACTGCCATTTGTAGGCTGAGAATCATTAACAAGGGAGCAAGAGGAGGGTGAGTTCAGGTCGCCCCATGCCTGTGAATTTGAACATACGATTTGAACAATTTTTCTGCCCTGAATAAATTTCATACCTAAATGTTTTAGGTAGCAGGTGCTTGTTTTTACAAGCATCTCAGGCAGAACGTCACCTGGGATATTATGATTACAAATTTCACAGGTTACTAGTACTGTAAAGGCTTCATAGAAACATATTAGTTTGTTTTTTGTGCTATTATGTATTTTGTGTTCTCGTTTTTTTATTTTTATGTTGTGATATTTGGATGAAGGGCTGTGGAATGCCCTCCCATCAGATGTCAAGGAAATAAACAACTATCTGTCTTTTAGAAGACATCTGAAGGCAGCCCTGTTTAGGGAATGTTTTATCGCTTTTTTATTATCATTATCATTATCATTAATTCTGTTGGGAGCTGCCCAGAGTGGCTGGGGAAACCCAGCCAGATGGGTGGCATATAAATTATTATTATTATTTAATCATCATCATCACAATTCAGAGATTATGAAGCAGGCTTTTGCATCATTCCTTAAATCTAATCAGGGACATGATAAAAATTATTTCCACTGCAAGCGTATTATTTAACCCTAGATAAGGTACAAGAGAATAATTCACTTTATTTAGAAGGCCAGGGGGCAAGGAGTTTCCTGACTTTCTGCAATTCAGTCTTTCAAAGGTGGTTATGAGGTACCATGGTTAGGTCTGCAGATGTCCCAATACTTCTGAACTGACCAACATCTACTCCAAAACTTTTAACATGACAACTTTATTACTTACCCCAAGTATCTTCCTCTGGCATCGGGCACATTCAGGGGCAAGGAACTTCTCATAGCAGCCCTCACAGTAAAGAGCTCCCTTTTCTTCCACAAAGCCAATGTAAGCCATGGAGGTTTTGCAGTGTGCACAATTAAACTCCTCTGGGTGCCAAGATTTTCCCAAGGCCACCAGGAAAGGCCCTCTGTTTTGAACAGAAACGAAATCATCAAATGCTATGCAATTAGAAGCAGGGAAACGTGGACAATTTTCACATTAAGTACACACCGATAACATACCTTAAAAGCAAAGCTGATTTATAAATATATATATATATATTTTGAGAGAATGAAAAGTTACAATGGAATGTAATTACATTATTTTCAACAGCTAGTTTAAAGGTTTTAATAAGTTAGATTTAACTCTGCTAACAATGCCTGCCCTGGTATGATCCATTTTTTCAAGGGAATGGTGTTGAATTAGCATCTCTTAAAAGACAAGACTGTTGAAGAAATTAAAAACTGAAGATGTTGGAATGGAATGTTGGAAGACATCTGAAGGCAGCCCTATTTAGGGAAGCTTTTAATGTTTGATGGACTATTGCATTTTAATATTTTGTTGGAAGCCGCCCAGAGTGGCTGGGGAAACCCAGCCAGATGGGCAGGGTATGTATGTATGTATGTATAATAATAATAATAATAATAATAATAATAATAATAATAATAATAATAATAATGTGGTTTGGTGAAAAGAGTGCCGCAGGGCATAATCCTTTCCACGATGCTTTTTAACATCTTTATGCACCCTCTTGCCCAGATTGTTTGGAGTTTTGGGCTGGGTTGTCATCAATATGCTGATGACACCCATCTGTTGATGGACGGCCATCCTGAGTTGGCCCTGGACACACTGACCAGATGTCTGGATGCTGTGGCTGGATGGCTGCCTGGGAGCCGGTTGAAGTTAAACCCTTCGAAGACAGAGGTCCTCTGGCTGGGTTGGGATGACATGGGGTTGGGGGGGCAACTCCCATCTCTTGTGGGGGCTCAACTTGTGCCAGTGCCTTCTGTCAAGAGTTTGGGTGTAACCTTCGACACCTCCCTCTCCATGGAGGCGCAAGTTGCAGCCACTGCAAAGCTGGCATTTTTTCCATCTCCGCCATATCAAGCAGCTGGTCCCTTACCTTTCCTGCCCTGATCTGGCCACAGTGACCCATGCGACGGTCACCTCCAGGCTTGATTACTGTAACTGGCTCTATGCAGGGCTGCCCTTGAAGTTGCCCCAGAAACTCCAGCAGGTGCAGAATGCCGTGGCGAGGCTCCTTACGGGGTCCTCACCGCGGGACCACATTCACCCAGTGCTTTTCCAGCTGCACTGGCTCCCGGTGGAGTACAGGGTCAGGTTTAAGGTGCTGGTTTTGACCTTAAAGCCGTTTGTGGCCTAGGACCCTCGTACGTACGGGACGGCCTCTCCTGGTATGCCCCGCAGAGGACCTTAAGGTCCATAAATAGCAACACTCTAGAGGTCCTGGGTGCTAAGGAAGTCAGATAAGCCTCAACCAGGGCCAGGGCCTTTTCAACACTGGCTCTGGCCTGGTGGAACACTCTGTCTTCTGCAGGATCTGATTTCTTTCTGCAGGGTCTGTAAGACAGAGTTGTTCTGCCTGGCCGTTGGCCGGTCCCCCTTCCCCTCTTTCCTTTTCCTTCAGTGATGGAACCCCTATTTGGGGACTTCCCTGGGGGTTTTTTCTGGCCCACGTAGTTGGCCTTGGTGAAGATTTGATGTTTTCTCCCCCCAAACAGTTTTGGTTCTGGGCTTCCACTGAAATGAGATTGCATTTTAACTTGTATTTTAATCCTGTTTTTAAGTTGTAATTTAATCAGTTGTTTTTATACCTGATGTTAGCCGCCCTGAGCCCGGTCTTAGCCGGGGAGGGCGGGGTATAAATAAAATTTATTATTATTATTATTATTATTATTATTATTATTATTATTATTATTAAAACTCCAACAAGAAACCAGAAAAATACAGAGAAAAAGAAGCAGGAGACACTCCATAGAAACAGACATCGTCCCCCAACAAACACCTCTCCAATTCTCAATTTCGAATAATAAAAATTTAGAGGGGAATAGTCATTGGTGTGTACCAAGGGGGGTGAGTGGGTATCTGAGGGTACCACACTGGATATGCCATTATTACAGGCACATGAAACCAGGGTCAATTTGAAAATGTAAATGACTGAAGATTCAAAAGTGAGGTAAGCAATGTTGAAAGTAAAACTACATTTTAAACAAACACGAAACATCTCCAGGCATTTTATTACCCCTTCACCTTGAAACAGAATTAACACTAATTTCTAAAATGAGAATAAATATAATTTTGGAAGACGAAAGCTAAATTTCAGACTCTGTCATTTCCTGGATGCACGTGAGAAGTCTGCCCATCCAATGGAAAAACTCTTGAAGTCCTGTGTGTGGTATGCAGCCCCCTTTCATCAACTTCAGCATCAAATTTATTTACAAGTCTTTGGCTTAACCAGTTTCCTCTGCCAAAGAACAGAGGCTATCTTTTAAATACCAGCCAGATCTAGAATTCCTGCTGCATGTTTGCACAACCATTCAAACATCTAGAAAAAGAGGACACACTATTTCATGTACAAAATTGTTCTTTTGTCTATCTACGGCCTGTTGGTAACTTTAGAACTTATTGCAAAGGGTTTCATATATTTTTTTAAAGTTCTCCATGCCCCTTTTAAGAGGACGGTCCAGAATTCTATAGACACTCCCTGCTGCCATGTGATTACCTGAACAGAGCAAATACTGACCTAACCTGATACCCCCCAACCTCTGTACAAGCACCTTTTTACATCAATGCCCTTTCAGTTATGTAGCGATCAAACAATACAAGTCCTTATGTACAACAAAGTGCTCTCTTCTCACTGTGTCAGCAAAGGCTAATTTACCAGACTCATTAGGAACACAGAAGAGGTCCTTCTGGCCCCAGGTGGAATCAAGTTTCCAATTGTCTGCTCTAAAATGATAGACTTGGATGCTAATGAAGTAGGAAGGGAGGAAGTTGTTTTTACACCACCTGTTACATTTAGCAAGCAGGTTTTTTAATTCTTGTTATATTTAAGTTTTCTGCTGTGATTTTACAGTTTTGACATTGCAAAGTGAACCGCTCAAAGCAGTACAAAAGTCCCATTTTAGAGGGGGGGGGAAGCAACTGTTTTCTTCCAGTATCTCCCTATATTCAGAACATATGCATGACTTCTGCAGTTAGAAGTACCATGTTTAATGCATGGAATCACACCAAGAAAAGACCACAAAGTGATTATAACATGACTTTCACTGATCCAGAATTTAATACCCGTGCTCTGAATAACATAAACTGAATTGCTACACGGGCCAAGAAAACATAAGTGTTAAGTACTGGCTGTCAGTCACTTGTACTAATTTCAGTATCTCCCCCGTCCATTGTACTACTTTGAAGTATCAATAGGACTTATATCTGAGTGCACATGCTTAAGATCAGTGCTAAGTACTTCAAATGTTTTCCTAGGAGTAGAACTGTAATCATTTATAGGACATGCCTTGTAGTCTCCATTTATTAATGAATAACAACAGTTTGGATGAAGTTTAAGCCCGCTTCACTGATTGCTTCCTGCACTCAAATTGCTTTCTGTTACTATAGTTGTGGACAGATACTCAGAACCAATATTACTTTCAGAATTTAATCCATGTGCTCCAATGGGTGAAAATACCCAATATTTCCATATCCAATGCGAGCACTTTGTTCGATTTGTATTGTTCAAACACTACAGTAACTGAAAGGGCACTGATGGGAAAAGATTGCTGAAGGGTATCAAGTTAGTGTCACTGTTTGCTCTGTTCCGGTAACCAAAAGGCAACAACTCTGGCCTGATTTCTTCAAGTTAAATGAAGATACTATAGAAATAAAAATCACATTTTAATACTGCATTGCTTTTTCATTTCCTGTGTCAGGCAACACTTAACTTCTTATTTACCTTGGGGGATCCCCCTCCCACTCTTTGATAGCAGCTGACAAAGCTTATGACAATTTTGTTTTAGCACGAAAAACCTTAAAAAAGAACCCCCACTGTATGTAAACTACACAAAAAAACATTAATAAAAATATGGATTTGAAAGTGATAGCTAACTTAGTTATTCTTTTTTTGTTTGTTTGTTTGTTTATTAAATATTGTCTTGATTTACAAAGGTATGTGCAATGTCTCCATGGACCAATGGTACCAAGTAGTATGGGAAACAGCCCTACTAGAAAAATCAACCAATAAGTTGAAACTGACGTGCGGACCAATAGAAGAAGACGCCTTCACCCCGGTATGGCTCCCCTTCATCACACACACAGCCCAACGAGACAATGACAAAAATCCACCAACAGCATACAAATCAATATGGCTAACCTGATCCACAAACACTCACCCACCCTACTCACACAGGAAAACAAAGACCACCACAGCCAACCACAAATGAACAATCACACCCTACGTCAACCCCAACTTAGTTATTCTGACATTCAAAGACATACCATGTTGCATGAGTACTTGAGTATTGTCAAAGAGCACCCCGTCAGATCAACATTACAAATATTTTGTAGATTTGTACATGTGCAATAGGCCCTCCCCCACTCCCCCTGCAATGCACCCTGCCAAACCTGGCTCTGGGGTGGCTGGCTGAACCCACGGAAGAGCACACAGGGTGAGGAAAGGGGATATTGTTTTGTCTGGGAAGCTGAAATGCTTGCACTGACAGACCGATCGTCACAGCGCTACGTTGAATTTGTCATCTGTCTTAGGTTTCAATGCAAAAAGAAGGATTAAAAAAAAAAAAACGAGGCCCAGGAAAGTATCTATGATGACTAGATGATAACTTGATCAATAATTAAGAAAAGAAATTAAAAAGTTATGAGGTGGCCTCTCTTAAATTTTGGGAGCTGGCATTTCATGGTTATTTTATGTCTCAGTGTAATGTAACCAAGTCTACAATGCAGTTTGGCTGCAAAACAGGTGTGCTGTGGAATGTCACTTGATCCAGCACTTACCTTTTCATAGGTAATACTGCCTCAAAGGGCATGAACTGTAATTATGCTAAAACCTCAACCCTGAAGGCTATCACAAGTTTCCCAAACCACTGTAGTGCAAGAGTGTGCGGAGAACATGATATATTGATTAAGGTATTGTCAGATGGCTTCAGTGCATATCCTTCTCATCTGGTGTTTTCTGCTTCCTTTCATTTCCTGAATAAAGCACTGGGATAATTTGCCTGCAGATACTGCAGGCATCAATTACACATTGCATCCATACCCAAACAATATATTTTATAATTCCCAGCCTAGATATTTTGAGCATTAATTATGCTCTGTTGATCCTCCTAAGTTTTTGTGTGCTCTCTGATATGACTGATCATGGAGAACTGGTGATACATGGATCCTCCTTGGGTTCTCAGAGTGGGGGCAAGGTATGGTTATTGCTTGTCTCCTGGTACTTTTCCTTATGGAATCATGAAAGTCTCAATTCCATTTAACGTGCAAGAGCCAGCTCAACTAAGTCATATGAAGGGGTGGACTAATCATTTTCCTTGACACCCCTACGGTTTCATCATTTACTTGATGGATGACTGGCCACAGTTAAGAGTTCCAGTGTGAATTGACTAATCCAGGCAGACAATAATAGCTCTTTAACGTGCCTTGGGGATTTGGGATACCTGTCACTGACAAGGTTGTTACAGAAGGCAGTGCTGGAGCACAACCTGCAGGCTGTCAATCCTTGTTATTACATGGGTTGAACTTGAAGACGACTTGTCAGAAGCAGTCAAACTCTTGTGTAAGCATAAGTTCTAGCAATGATTCAATTGTTTGTTTAATTGCCATTTAAGTTTGATAGAGTCGGTATTGTTTAGTTTTCTTTTACCCGTTCTGGCCTTCAAAGAAATATCTGCTACTGCATATTTCTTGTTTTATTTCCATATCACCTGCTATTTGCTTTTCACCTTGTTTACCTTCTGGGTCTGATTGCAATGAATACTTATTTGCTTTAAGTTTCACTTCTGGTGTCTCCAACTCCCTGTGCCAATGTCACTAAAAACAGTTTCAGAAAGTGTCCATAGCTACTGGGAGTGTATGATATGCAGTTTATTTCATACAATAGGTTTTGAATTTATATTTATGCAAACTTCCTTCTCAGATTCAAATTATCATTCAGTAACGTGCAACTTTGTTTTTTCTAATATGAATCACACAAACATTAATTATATCTATATATACAACCTGTTTCAAGTAGAGCTCTAGAAACACCAGCTAGTAAAACTTATAATTTATAATGTGTGGGGTTTTTTAAGAAAAGACCTGCAATGGTCTTGCCTATGGGCTAAGAATACTCAGGTGTAAAAATATTGTAGACTAACAGTTAGAAAGCCTTTCATCCCATGTTAAAAGGGGGGAAATTACAAACCTAATTACTTGATTGCAATGAGCACACATCGGAGTTCGCTTCCCTGCAGGAATATGCTCTGCCATCTGAACCAAAGTGTCTTCATCTGTTAGCAGAGGTGGTGCTGCTGTATTTTTTTCACTTGGCACAGTTGCTCCAGGTCTTCCACTCTTGTCTTGTGACCATCCACTTCCAGCTGCTATAAAACAAAATGGAAGGAAAACATTATAATAAACTATGCTTGCATCTTAAAAAGCAGAGAAAGCAGAGACATCACGTTGCCGACAAAGGTCCGTATAGTTAAAGCTATGGTTTTCCCAGTAGTAATGTATGGAAGTGAGAGCTGGACCATAAAGAAGATTGATCGCCGAAGAATTGATGCTTTTGAATTATGGTGCTGGAGGAGACTCTTGAGAGTCCCATGGACTGCAAGAAGATCAAACCTATTCATTCTTAAAGAAATCAGCCCTGAGTGCTCACTGGAAGGGCAGATCCTGAAGTTGAGGCTCCAATACTTTGGCCACCTCATGAGAAGAGAAGACTCCCTGGAAAAGACCCTGATGTTGGGAAAGATGGAGGGCACAAGGAGAAGGGGACGACAGAGGATGAGATGGTTGGACAGTGTTCTCGAAGCAACTGGCATGAGTTTGGCCAAACTGCGGGAGGCAGTGAAGGATGGGGTGCCTGGCGTGCTCTGGTCCGTGGGGTCACGTGTCCGAAGAGTCAGACACGACTGAACGACTGAACAACAACAATGCTTGCAATGATAAATATGAGTAACCTCAAAGAAGTTTTGAGGTCATAGCTAAGCAACTAGGGAATGAAATAGATGTTTACCTATATATTAATCTATACTACTATAATTACAAAGTAGTTTATTCCAGGTCATAACTATAAGCCCTTATTGGATTGTTATAGTGCAATAAGAGCTCTTAGGCTGCAATCCTATTTTAAGTTCTTTTGGAATCCAAGAACCATACACTCAAACTATTAGTTCAAGAAAAGGGTAGCTATGAATGGAAAATGCAGGGGGGGGGGAGAAGTTACTGGTTTTGAGATTATGTATGTCAGATTAATTTATTTCTCTATAAAAAGGCCACCTTTTCTCTTTTATTATAGTATAGATTTTATTTGTTAATGAAATCTCTTTTTTTAAAAAAAGCACTGTACAGGTACCTGGACATAAGTGCCATTTAACTATATGGAGCTTATTTCTGAGTACACATGTACAAAATTGCACCTTAAAAAGTTTTTTTAAATGCTTTAATAAAAAGCTTGAAAAGTTGTAGCTTAAAATATACTCATGGATAATATCCAAAAATGGTATGGCTATGAGTACTTAATTGCAAATACACAGGTTTAAAACAAGGAAACAACGTTTTAAAAAATATTGACCTTTCATCAGGTGCAGATTATTGCCAATCAGGTTGATTTAAGAAAAGAAGTGGGAGGTGACAAAATTTTAAAAATATGGTCGTCAGAAAAATAATGAAGGCACTATAAAGAACTCTGAACAATCCAATTTTATTTGGGATAAAATATGTTAGTACGTCCCCTCCCTTTCAATTGCAGGTGTGGATGAAATACAAAGTTATTGATACTATGTGTCTAACATTACAATGAAAAAACTAGTTTTTAGATTTATTACCGGTATCTTGTTACTACCTACTGTATATCTAAAAACAGAGTTTTCAGACAGTCTGAGAGCAACTATGCATTCATATTATTTGAATCACAGTGTGACCCAAAAGCCAAATACTATAGATATTAAACTTTAAACAAACAAATGAGTGGCGAATGATATGCTACCTTCTGACACATTTACAAAGGCAGTACAAACAGAAGCACGTTTGAAAAAAGCATACTTTCATGAAGCATATCAAAGAATGTTAGGACGTTACCAGAAGTACATTTTAATAAAAGAAGGTTTGCTTCCTTTAGTCAGCTATTACCAAGAAAAAAAGGGGCCTTGGAAGATTTCCTCATTTGAAATGGTGACCTGATGTGTACTGTGCAATGTTGCATAATAGCCACAGGGACCCAAGTGGGGCTGGGCCACTGAGAAACAAGATAGAGGTGTTGAAATGCTCTAGGAAGCACCAATGTTCTCAGAAGTACAAAAAACCCCACACCACCAAATGGGATGGGTGATCCTCCAAAACACACCCCAATGAGGACTGAGTAGTCAACAGGAGTTACAGAATATTGCATGTCAGTTGGGGTGGAGAACCAGGCAAGGGGACAAGAGACAGAACTGGCCTGCTTGAACTGAACCCCAACTGAACATTGTAATGTTCAGAAACATGTTTACAAATATTCAACTGGATAAAGAAATACCACTCCTTAGGCATGCAAAAAAATAAAATAAAATTCACCTATTCATATACAAACACAGCATTTTTCATGAAATATTACTACTATTACTATTTCGATTTTCTATATCACTGTTTTAAAGCCTTAAAATTAAAGGTGACAATATTTGGCACAGCCATGGTTTTATTAATAGCATATTGTACTGCTGATTGCCAACTCAATAGTGAACTGGAAAAAAATAGTGAAGCATTGCTACAAGGGAGTAAGGTCAGATGTGTGAGGCAGTTACTCTGACAGATGATCTCCTGCCCATGGCAACAATACAACAGACTAAATATTTCAGCACTCACTTAAATATAAGATCAAGTGTCATGTAATGTCTATAAATAACAATACTACTTCAATGTGCACAATTTCATTTTCAACTGCTGAAATATAGTGCTATTAGACTAGTATACAACAAAATGCTGGTTCTTCAGCAGAATATTAATACACTCTTATACAGTAGCAGTTCTTTATTTCCTGTCTATGTGGATGCTGAATGAATTTATCATGCTTAAATAAAAAAATAATTATGGTAAATGTATGAGATACTTTAGTCCCTTAAGATCCCCCAAAAAATCATGGGCTCAGGTTAGCAGCAGAGAAAGAGCACAAAGCATTCAATAGCCACATTTTATTTTATTTTGCTGAATTTGTGGAATACAGATAAAGCTTTAAATCCTCTCATGATGAAAGGCAGAACAGGAAGGATTATGCTGTTATCATTTCTTAAAATGACTGAGAAAGCTAGAATGTGCACCATGAAAATCAGAACAGGTGCATTAGAGGCCCAGTTACAACTTCAGAGGGTTAGTTTCCTGCTGTAGTAGCTAGCCTTTCATCTCTCAAGAGCTCAGATTAAATGGGCTGTGAAGCTTCTTAATTAAAATGAGCATTCTGGGTTGGCTTGTGTCATCTTCTCATCTGCTGCACCATAAGCCACTCAAAAGTCAGCACAATTTCAGAGTTGTGTGTGTTGACATACACATACAAGCACCAAGCAAGAGCAGTTATAGAACCTGGGAAGGAAGTAGCGCCTTGGAGCACCATCACATCCTATTTACATCTATTTATTTTAGTTTGGTTAATTTTTGCATCAAGTAGCATTACTCATTCTATGTCATAGGTTTGTGTCTTGGCTGGCTTCATGGTTTTCCCCCATGTGATTTTTGCATAGTGTGCCCACCCACCCTTCTCTCTCATGATTTGTGAGATCAAAAATTATGAAACCGATATCACAATAAGGACTTCAAGCTGGTTTTGGACGATATATTGATTTATCGCCCAGCCCAAGCTCTGGATAATGCTATTGGGGTAACTGGGATGCCACACTGGGACTCTTAAAAGCAGAACTACCGAGTAATGAGGCAGAAATGGCTGTGAGAGATAGAGACATTCCCACATTCCAAGACAGCAAGAGACTTCTGCATGGACAGTTCCATGCAGTTCGGAATGATGATGTCAGCAACCGGACCCCCAAAAGGCACAATGAAGATAAACACACAATAAAAACCAATAGTTGACAATGCAAAATTCACAAGCCATTACCATCAGGTACAATAAACCTAGGGTTGCCATATGTCTGGGTTTTCCCAGACATTTAAACCGTACTATCCTTGCTACTAAACAGCACTTCCGTTTTACTTCTGCCAACATTTCTAAAGGAGAGATGAGAGCGCTGGCTATAAATCATCTACCCTGATGAGAAGACCCTGTCTCTGAACTATATTTAAACTAGGGAATGGAAGAGAATTTCATTCAGTTTTAAATTTCAATTGAACTGACCTGATTCCCATCTCCCAGACTAGCACAATGGACTGGAACAATACAGCCCTCAATTCAAAAACTGTACCAAGTGTCAAATATATATATATATATATATATATATATATATATATATATATATATATATGAATGATAAAATTGTTTAGAAATATGTTCAATGAAACACATATTTTAATATGAATTTTTTGATGGTTTTTTTCTCATTTTAAAAAAACCAGTTTAACGTGGAAACGAATTCCTGAATGAACACATGCAAAATTGGCACCAACTGGAAATAAATGAAGGACAGATGGAACAGACTAACAGAGGTTACTGTAGTCCCCTACACTTCAGCAAGGCTAACCAGTGCCTTGGTTTACAAACTTAAACCATTTGAAGTCTGTTCTTAAACCAAAGCATTCTTAAACCAAGGCATGCTTTCCCATAGCAGCGGGGGACTCAATTTACAAATGGAACAAACTCAACAGGAAGCAAAACATGTTCTTATTCCAAGGCAAAGTTCACAAACCAAAATACCTACTTCTGGATTTGCAGCATACTTAATCCAAGTTGTTCATAAACTTCTTAAACCAAGGTACCACTGTACTGTAGTTGAATTAGCTTTGTAGGCTATTCTATTTTTATTTTTTGCCCGTTAACAAGTAGGAAGTGAAATCAAAGTTATGTTTTACTGTAAGTCTAGAACGAGATTATTTCACTGCATTACTGAATCCATCCTATATTTATTTAACTGTTAACACAGGCTGCAGGGCAAAACATTTGATGGCTACCAGATTGGGGAAGACTGGTCTAGGAGCTTGATATCTTACTCATTTTACATTAAGGTTTCCACTCCCACACGTCTCTCCCTTTTCCCATTGCTCCTTCTTCCATACCTTTGTCCAAGACATTTCCATATATATCCACACCCACACAGGTGCATTTACTATCAGACCATATTTCTCTCTTTATTCCCCACCTTTTCAAAGCACTGTAGCAACACCCGAGCTGATTTTGAACTGCCTCCACCTCGTCTAATCATAGCAACCTATGTGAAGTCGGTGTCAAATGCTACCATTTTGATCTGATAGCACCTCTTTCGCAGAGGTGTATGTTGCAATGGAGAATCATGTCCTAATTAACTAATCAACCCTCAACAGCTTTGTGCTGTCACTCTTTGTCATGGGGTAGCAGGGAAAATTAGAACTTTTTGTTTTTTACATTACTGTCTGAATGCAGAATTTAACGTATGGTAAATTTTTATCAATCATCGATCCTGGGGTATGTCTCTATGTACTGCAGCACTGCAAATGCTTTCTAGGAGCAAGGTTAATTCACCTCTTATTTTGCCATTTTAAAATGTTGTTTGGAACCATGCATCCTCTGGGGGGGCTGAGACAATGTTCTCTCCCTTAAATTTCCCCTGGCGGCAGATCCACCTAACAGGGTATCCTCATTGCAGAATTATTAGGGCCTTGGCCGTGCCTGGCTAGAGGCCAAGGAAGGCTGTACTGTTGCCAGAAGTGGGTGGGAGGAGGAAGAGGAGGATATGGGCACATATTAATCCATCCCCTCTGCATCTGACGCCATGGGAGCAGCCTATGGACTGTGGAAGCAAACAATGCAAGCATTTCAAAGCTCTCCCACTACCTGAACCTAGATATGGATAATGCTAAATATTTCCACACCAGTTTATAAAGCAATGAAACAATACATACAACCCCACCCTCCTCACAAAGATTATACAGCCTCCATTGTATCTTCCAGTGGTCCCAGGAGTTGCATATTTTCACCTATATTTGCACACTCCTAAAAAAAAAAACCCCTCCAAAATAAAAACCAAAAATAAACCCCACTGCCACGGTGATTTCAAAAGGTTGACATTTCACATCACAAGTAAATACCCCAGCTTTAACAGTTGACATTTATGAATAGCTTTGCTGTGGTTTCACAATATACTTTCCTTGGCTGCGTCGGAATTCACATTAGTTAACTTGTGAGAGTTTGTGGTATGCCGCCTCGTGACAGAAAAACAATTTAGAATTATTAATACCAGACTGTCCATTTGTTAAAATCCAACTCCTCTGATGTTGCTACTGAACTATCTACACAATGTTTGTTTAAGGTCTATTCCTACATTTGCTATATTGGTTGTGTATATTGGTTTTCAGCGGCTGCTCATGAGTAACCAGGCTGACGCAGGAAAACTTCTAAACTAAGTTTCTTTATTGTGCAGATTAATATATACAGTGCAGCTACATAAAGAATGTCCAGCTCATTCTTTGGCAGAGTCCGGGAATGGCCCCTTCCGGTTCCTTCCCCAGCATAAAAGGCGCGGAACACGAAACCCCCGCCTTCCCCCCTGCGTCTTTCCCCCCTGCGCAAGTGGGGAGACGGAAGCGGAGCCTCTTTTCCCGACTCAGGTTGATGCAAGGGCTCTGATATCTCGTCAAAGCCTGACTCCTACTCTCCAAACCTCTCTCCCCCTCCCCACTGGAAGAACTGCTGGTCTCTTCACTGGACGAGGACGAGTTGCTAAGCAACGGAGGTGGGGGCTGGCGATACTCAAAAAGTCCCGGCAACTCCTTGCTTGCTTGCGGAGTCAGCCCCCCGACAGGTTGACTGCAGAGATGCCTAATCACATCCTCTTTTATTCTTTGGCAAAAAGGGGGGGGGGGTTTCCAGAGAATGATTTAAAAATATATGCAGAAGTGAACTTGCTGAACCAGGTCTAAGTCTGATCTTTTAAAGGAGTTCAACAATGCTGTATTTTAGTTTGATTAAAAATAATGATGATTTAGCTCCAGCTCTGCATAATCAGTATTTCTATATTCCTAAGGTCTCCCTATGCCCGTAAACGTATGACCTCAACACTGCAAGGCATTATGAGAATATTATTTACTGCCTTCTGCAAAGAAAATGATCTAGTCATTAATAGGGCTAAATCCAAGTTAGTGGTCTATAGTAAGAGGAAAAAATGTTATACAAATAGTACATAGACTTAGAACAGATAAAATCATGTTATCTTGTAACAGCTTTTTCTGCTTCGGGATATTGGGCTTTACAAAAATAAAAATAAAAATGAATGGTTAAGTAGACTCCTGAATTTTAGGCACCTGTGATCAATATGCTCATTTTAAACGTCTTTAGAGCAAAAGTGCTGCCAATGTTTGTTTTCGACACATAAATCGAGGGCTTTGCAAATATCACCAGAACTGAAAGAGTTCAAAGGTGGTGGTTGTGGGTTTGCATGTGAGTTGGGGTATTAAAATTTCCCCCTGCTTATTTAATAAGAACAGTTATGTGTTATGGCAATCTCTGGCCTAACGCATGTTGGGATATCTAATTATTGGTGCAGATTATTTCAAATGGGTGAAGATAGACTTCCTAAGACGTGACTTAAAGAAACAGATGGCACCAGCTCCGAGCAGTTTCTGGTTTCAGAAATTTTCCAAGTTACTAGAACAGTATGGATTTTCGGGGCAGGCTCTGAATTCACTTGTGGCCAGAAACATCTTTAAACAAAGAGTATCAGATGTCGGAGCAGAAACTGACAAAGTTGAACAGAAAAGGGCTGCTATTATGCATTGATTGTCAGTTCCAAAACAACTGTATTTTTTCATACTGATGCTGATATTTCCCATGAAAATAGAATACCAGAAAGCTTTCATCGTACTTCATTTTGAACAGATGGAATCAGTGATGTAAGTGGAGAGATTCCTGGGCATCCATCCGTTGAGCAGCCTCGGGTACCTGCCTCAGTATATTATCTGCATTCTAATATTAGAGAACACTATATAAAGTCCTAAGGGGATGTGGGTGGCGCTGTGGTCTAAACCACTGAGCCTCTTGGGCTTGCCGATCAGAAGGTTGGCGGTTCGAATCCCCGCGATGGGGTGAGCTCCCGTTGCTTGGTCCCAGCTCCTGCCAACCTAGCAGTTCGAAAGCAAGCCAGAAAGTGCAAGTAGATAAATAGGTACCTCTCTGGTGGGTAGGTAAATGGCGTTTCCGTGCGCTGCTCTGGTTTTGGTGTTCCAGTCATCTGTGACTAGTCATCTGTGACTAGACTTAACTGTCAGGGGTCCTTTACCTTTACCTTTTTTATGTAAAGTCCTTACAAAAAGCATGAAATATTGGAGACTGACCGGGGGGGGGGGAAGCTTTATATTATAAGGAACTAATCAGTATGTAACTTGGAAGGGAGCCTCTTTTGTGATAGTCTTCAAGTCTTAGGGTGGTATTCAACTAAGTTTTACTCAAAGTAGACCCACTGAAATTAATGAACATGGCTAAGTTACGTCTGTTACTTCTAGTGAGTCAACCTCAACTGCCTCATGATTCAGATGGAACAGAATGACAGAGGTGGGTATAATTAAATATTGGGAACACCTAACTCCTAATCTCCTTATGACCACTCCCAATAGATTCAGACACAGTTAAATAGAATGGGAAGAAGATTGACACCTGTATTTCCAACTTTCACAGTGCCGTACAGGGGCCCCCAATAACTACTTTCTGGAAATGGCTCTAGAGGCAGAAGCAGAACCATTAAAGTATAGTGCCCCCCAACTTTCTTTTTCTTGAGCTACTCCAGAAGGATATTGTGGTCAAAAGGTGCCAAAACATCAAGCAGAATGAGCAGAAGTACACCCCCCACATCTCTCTTTGATGACAAATGTCATCAACCAGGGCGGGCCAAGGCAGTTTCAGTGCCCTGACTGGGCCTGAAGCCAGGCTGAAATAGATCCAGACAATCAGTTACCTATTTTTACCTAGCAGTTAAACTATTTTGCTAAACCTGGACAAAAGCACTTAAATATTTCATGAAGTAGCTGCAGTTGCATGAGGAGCAAGTATCCTCTGCTAAAAATAGCCAAATGTAATAATGGGAAGTCTTTGCATGTCCTGTACTTGGTATAGATTTCTATAAAAGCTCAAGTTTTCCAAATGTGTTCTAGGATCAGTATATAAATCTCCTTAATGCTTCACAGGTGGTGTTTATCACCAAGAAATCCAACAAGTTTCATAAACAAGCTCATGAATGCACTGTTATGCTACCATTGTGGATTTTTCTCACCTTGTTTTTTTATGGACAATTTCATCTGCATGAACGCCTTTAGATATAACCCTTTGTGACTGCTGTTATTTTCGCTTAAGAAGAACTGGCACATTATATCCCCCCCCCCCCGCACAGCATCTTTTAGAAAGTACACTTTCAAAAGCTACTCCCTCTTGTCAGCCATCTCCCAAATCAGACAACACGCAGAGCCTCTGTCAAAATCATCCTTCTCCCACAGTCACTGAAGTCATCCTTCTGTCAATCTTCTGCACTAGCCCAACTTCCTTTTTAACACTCTAGTTCTCGATTTAATGTGCCACCAACCCTGGCCTTCCCTGCCCAATCACCTAGAAGGAAAATGGCTGGATATATGATTGTAAAAACCAATATCTTTATTTGCATCTTTAGGCTTATTTTTATTACTCAGAGGCCTCTCAGGTTATCTTTGAGAGAGATATCTTGGGCGTGAGTCCTGGAAGACCTGCTCCATGCCTTGCAGGCCTTTTCCACTTGACTTGAGAGGGCGGGGCCCAGACTGACTCCAGCTACAAAAGCTAAGGCTGCTGAATACCCTCTTTTGCTGGGGTATTGTTTAGGGGCTTTCACTGTTTTGTTGTTGTGGTTGTGGTTGATGTTGCAGTTATTTATAGATAAACCCTATCCTTATTTTTAGATCTTATAATGTGTACTTTTTGCTGTGTTTTATTTATTGCTTATTGTTTATGACTACTTTTGTTATGTTTGTAATCATGTAAATCTTTTCATGTTGTAAGCCCCCTTGAGCATGGTTTTTAACTATGGAAAGGCACCATACAAATTAAATGATGATGATGATGAAGTCAGCCTCAGGGGGGAAAATGTGTTAACTTAAAACAAACAAACAAACACCAACAAGGCTGTAGGAGATAAGAACCAACTCAAAAGAACGATGGGATCAGTCATGAAACATAATAGCTTTATGAGGTGTTTCTGGGCACAATTCAAAGTGCAGGTTTTAACCTTTAAAGCTTAAACATTTTGGGAGAGGGTTGTTTGAAGGACCACCGGCAAAGACACAAACTTGCCCAGGCTTTGAGATGTGGCTGCGTGTGAACTGAATTTGGTTAGTAAGCTTGAGAGAAAGGGCCTTTTCTGTGGTGGCACTCAGGTTGTGGAAACAACTGCCCTCAGGGATGGGCATAGCCTTTAACTGTGGGGTTTTTAAATGGTTTTAAGAAACTTCCTCATTTGAGCAACCTTCTCTTAAATGTCTCTCCCCCACCCCACCTCCCACCCAAAAGGTATGTTGCAGAATATAGCTATATTAGTTGTTACGATAGTCTAATATTTGTTTTAATCGGCCTTTATAGTGAGCAGTAAATGTTGCTCCTTTTATCAGCCCTGATTGTTTTTAGATTGTTCAATTTTTTCTTATGTTTTTATGATGTGAGCCACCTTGGGGGCAGCATATAAATATTATGGGTTTTTTTTTAATATAAACATAAATAAATTAGCAGCAGTGCTGTGTCAAATCCAATCGCCAGAGTTTTGCTAAACCACTGTCCTCTTTATTCTGCCACTTTTTTTGGAGATGGGTCAAACTTCGGAGATGAGGCAGGCTTGGTCCATACCAGTTACATAACTTTGTAAGGTGGCTGAGGAGCCAAGCGAAATCACCTGAAAACAAACAATGTGCCAGTAACAACAAGCGTGATCCAGACTTTCAAAGGACTTTTTTTTTCAGCCTGCCAGGATGGAATGGGATATACTCTTTTCCACCCAACCGGGGAGATCCTTTGAAAGCCAGGATTACTGTCAAAATGCTTTCAAAGGCATTTTCTCTCCCAAAACCACCTCACAAAATTCCTTTCTGATAGGGACCAGTCCTCAAATCCCTCTAAAATTCACCATGCAATTCACCCCCAATTTTCAAAGTGGATTTTTTTTAAATGCTTCTCATCATCCCCAAAATTTGCTTTTAAAAAAACAAAAAACGGCTGCACTCGTAAAGTTCAGCTCAGCTCCAGGCAGGGAGCAAGAATCTTTACTCTTCTATAGAGCATGTTAACACAGTTTTGGCCCTTGCTGTTGAGCTGGGGACAGCAGAAGTGATGGCGGCAATATGAGAGAGGAAAAGTACTGAAATGTCATTTTGAACATATGCTTAAAAAAAAAATCAACCAGTTATGGAAGACTGCATACTAAGACTTTCAACACTCTTAACTTTTCACCACCCAATAGAATAATCTGAAGGTTAAACACTGCATTTTTGTTAAATGTAGCATATTTGAAAAGAACACAGAGCATTCAACACAGGCTATCATCTTTTTGTAAACAGCCTTAACTTTGTCTCACGTTTTGCCACTAAAAGTGAGTTCAATGGAGCATAGACACGATGATTTATCGCCACCTTGAGGATACTTTGAAGTTCCACACCTCTGAAGCTCAAAGAGTTATTCGTTTTATTAAATGGTTGCAAACACAGCCATATTCCCAAAAGGCCACATTATTAAAAATACATGGCACATTAACACCATATGTTCTCTCTTTTACGTTGAGATTATTTGGATTTTTCCCTTTGTAAGCACATTCCCACCCCCACCCCCTCACCCGAAAGGACAAATCCTTTAAAGTGCTATTGAAAACACAGCTTTACAACTCAAACCACTGGAGCAGCAGGTAAGAGGACCCTATCCTGTATTCAAGATGGTTGATAGTCACCTGCTGAAAACATTCTTGTTTAGGCAAGCCTAACCAGATGCTTAGAAAGCTGAGGTAATTTTAAACTGTTTTAGTATTTTAGCTTTCATATGTTTAAAGTATGGTTCTGAATTTTTCTCAATTTTACTGTTTTATCTTGTTGTAAACCGCTTCAAGGGTTTGTATGTTTTTAACAATCAAGCAGTGTATAAAACTTATGAAATAAATAAATGGCCCATTTTAGATAGCAACCCTCAGTAAATTTGGGGTGTTTAAGAGCCTATAAGGATACAGGTATGTTAACGAAGTCATAAGGTATATCCACACAGGGCAGTTATGCCCACTCCCTTTTCAATATGGCACCACAGACCTATGTACCTTGAGAATATATTTTTTAAATGTTTTCTGTGTTATTGTCAAAGTAAAAGTTTCCTGCAGGAAAAAATAAGGAGTGGAAACATTTATTCTCCACATAACTGGCTGTAAAAGTGCATCATATTTATAATTGTTGATATACCGTATTTTCCGGTGTATAAGACGACTGGGCATATAAGACGACCCCCAACTTTTCCAGTTAAAATATAGAGTTTGAGATATACTCAACCGCAGATTCTCCACCCGGTGTATAAGACGACCGACTTTTGAGAAGCTTTTCCTGGATTAAAAAGTAGTCTTGTACGCCAGAATATACTTGAGAAGGGTGTCTTTTTTTGTATGTATTGTATAAATGATGCCACATACTCTTATTATAAAAAGGACCCCTGGACAGTTGAGTCTGGTCATAGGCAACTATGGGGTTGTGGCGCTTATCTCGCTTTGAGGCCAAGGGAGCTGGCGTTTGTCCACAGACAGCTTTCCGGGTCATGTGGCCAGCATGACTAAACCGCTTCTGGTGCAACAGAACACAGTGACAGAAACCAGAGCACACGGAAACGCTGTTTACCTTCCGCCGGAGTGGTACCTATTTATCTACTTCCACTTTTTGGTGTGTTTTTGAACTGCTAGGTTGACAGGAGCTGAGACAGAACAACGGGAGCTCACCCCGGAGCGGGGATTCGAACTGCTGACCTTCTGATCGGCAAGCCCAAGAGGCTCAGTGGTTTTGACCACAGCGCCACCCGTGTCACTACTCTTTAACACACTAGCAAAGTAAGGCAACTGATGGAACTTAAAAACTCAAACTTACAAACAGGAATTATCCGCCTCATTTTACCTTCTCCATATACACCTTTTGCATTTTTAACTGAGCAAATAGTAATTGGTAAATGTACCTGGCTGATTAGAAGATTGCCAGCCTGAGGTTTTGACTGCATACTGAGGTCCTGTCGGCTTGACAGCTGGCACAGAAGTTGCATTGGCAGGAACTGGTCCACGTGTGCCGTTCTCTGGAGTTTCAGGCATGTTCCTTACTGTGGCAGCAGTGTAAGCAGTAAACTGTGTTTCCTCCAGAGAATCACTATTTGGAAACAAAATATTATCCCTTAGTTTAGAACATTCACAAAACAAGGGTAGATGAAGTTAGATGAATGTGCTCTTGCGTTACATAAATCTGAAGAATAATTTTTATCTGAAATTACAAAACTATTCCAAAATATTTATCTTTCATTATATCCAACACACAAACACACACACAGCAATGTATTTGTTTTACGAAAATTCGAACTCAGGGAACACGACAGCTCTCATTTTCAATGTTTTGAAACCCAAGCACACGCTAAAATAGCAAAATGCTGAGATCAGTTACACAATTGGTACATAATGCTAAGGTATAGTGTTTCTGAAATGCCCAAGACAAACAAACAAATCAGGAAAAATGTTTTTAAAAGATAAGCTTGCACCTCTGGAAATAACAAGCTTATTCTAGGTTGCACTGTGGCTGGTGTCACTATTGAAAATCCAGTGTTTTCGTTATCAAAACACTGGTCAGGTGCACCCAAGGCTTTCTGTTTGAAGCCATTCCAGTAGGCAAGTGAAACTAGCAGATGCTTTAAGTCTGTTAATTTTTTGCTGCTAGTTACTATTACAATTATATTCAATCTTTCCTCCAAGGAGCACCTAGGGTCTGAGTACATGGTTCTTCCTCTTTCATTTTAACCTGTGAGTCAGGTTAAACCCCCATTGTGACCGAATGGAGATTTGAAAATGACTCCCCTTGGTCCTAGACATTTTACTCACTATACCACACTAGTTGTTACACACAAATGGACAGAATGGAACACTATATGTAGGATGAATGATAACAGTAAAAAATAGCCACACAGCTGCAATGCAACAAACTATGTGTATTTTAATGGAAGGGAAGGCTGCAGCCTCGGTGGAGAGTGGCCTCTTCATGAAACTTTTGATTTATGGCACACTCCAATGCCCACTGAGCTTAGAAGGAAGCTCTCTGTCAACATTTGTGGCAGGTCTCACACACCAATAACTGTTGGAATTGTTTTTGTAAGATTTACTTCATCAAATCAGAGAACATTTTTCTCTTCTGCTGCTGCACTCCCTCTGGGCTTCCTCCCAGTGGTAATCTTTACATCACGTTCAAGTAATCATGAAAATGCTGTCAATATGCAGCACGACGACTTAAAAAGCGCTAATTTCCATAGCAATCGGCTTTCTGGCATAATTCTGTGTATCAGTCAGACTGATTAATGGGACAGTGTTTTGAGGGAAGAAAATCCCACATTAATATTGAGAAACACTAACACAGAGTTGCTCATCTGTCAAGTTCATTTAACACAGCCAGCAAAAAGCTCAGGAATGAGCTCCCCTGGCAACTGGGTACCTCTCTCAAGGGAGTGCATCTTTTACCATTAAAAGAAATAAAGGATTTTTAAGTTCCTTGAAGTGATACAATTTCCCTTATCTGTAGGTTTAAGATAGCCTTTCAAATTTCATTTAAGAATGGGGGGGAGGGACCATGTGCCATGCATGTAGAAGGTTTCAGGTTCAATCCCCAACATCTGAAAGTAGGGCTGGGAATGTCCTCTGCCTGAAACCAGGTAGAGATTCTGCCAGTTACGTGGCCTCCGGATAGTGTTGGACTCCCTTCAGCCTTGACCACTGGCCATGCTGGCTGTGACTGATGGGAGTTGTAGTTCAGCAACACCTAGAGGATGAAAGGCTTCCCACGCCAAGACAAAGATAGACGGATGAGGCAGCTTCCCATGTCCTTCTTTTAAAATACATAAAGTAGGCAGGCTAGAACATGTTATTTAATGCATTGCCATGTGCTTTTTGTTTTCTTACCATAGCTGTCAACTTTTCCCTTTTTTGTGGGAAATTCCCTTATTCCAGCGCAGTTTCCCATTGCAAAAAAAGGGAAAGTTGACAGCCATGGCAGTTTCCCAATGCAAAAGAAAAAAGAAAAAAAAAGGAAGGTTGACAGCTCTGTTTCTTACATATGATAGGTTGGTTCTAATTAAGTTTCAGTTTTAGGCTGAAATGACCAACACTCCTTTTATCAAAAGACCTAGTAAAAGATCAGAGAAATTTTGAAGGTGGGAAGGGAGACTTAATTGCAGTGAGAGCTCTGGCCCCTTTCCCCTATGCCCTCCTATTCCTGCTGCCCCTTCCCCATCTTCCACCCCCTCACTTTCTCTTTGCTACCAAAAGGGCCAAACCAGATACAATGGGGCAGCCATATTTGTTGTTCATATGTCTGTCCTGTTTATGCATTGAAATGGAGGGAATTCAAGGAGGCATGCAAGTGAGAGGAGTTTACCTCTCGACACTTCGCCTCCCTGAGACCTGTCACTTCAGGTACTTTTCTCTCAGCTCACTTCCAATACCGGAGATGGATTGAGAGAAAAAAGTGCCTGAAATGATGAAGTGCCTCCCTAAAGCAGGAAAGTCGAAAGGGCTCACAACCCACACTTCAACGCCCTGGTTTCACTGTGAAAAAGTGAGATGGAAAGGGTCATTGACAAGACTGTTCCTAAACCCCCTCTCTCACCATGGGAACTTTGGGAGGCTGCTTGGTTTACCAAAAAGCTCCAGAAGATAAAGGAGGCCGGACATTGTCTACAGCAGGTGGCACACGTTGTGGTATGGATCTGATCAAATTGAGATACGAGTGCATAGCCATTCCAACTGGATGGCACTGGTGGCTGTGAAAAAAGCAACTCTCTCTGCGTCTATTGCAACCTCAGTGAATCACCCAGTAGGGGCTATTAAGAATGGTGAATTAGGTGGTCCAGACCAGTGGGGCATCTTTGACAGAAGACCAGTCAATAGCCTTCTGTGAGAGATCTGTGAATCACTGTGAGAGGGAAAGGTGTGTAAGGGTATGATTTTCTCATCTCATTTCAATTCACAGCGGAGATCTATGCTGACAGTTTGTCTGAAATCAATGCTTCCCATGTCTGACTTCTGAGGTTACATATGAAGATATTTTGCTTTCAGTTTCTAGATTTAGAAACCTGCTTCAAGTCCTCCAGAGATCAAATCAAACTCACTAACTGTTAAGAACATGCAGAAAACAGAATTAATTAAATTTAGTAAAAAGCTAAATTAGCGACAGTGACTAATGAAGAATGAATTGGAGCAATAGAGCCACTTAAGTAAAAGTTAATGAGATACAGAAGAGCTGAAGTATGCAAAGCACTTGCCTAACCTATGTATTGCATTTCCCCAAGCTAGTATTAATTCTGTAAAGTAGATCTCTACATATAATTTTTAAAGATTTTTTCCCCTCCTCCTCATCTACCAAATTGATTGCTGTATTCCTGAAGAACAATGAACTCTCTCTTGGGCTTTTATGGGGACAAGACAGAGAACTGCTGCAATCCAGGAACTCCCTTTGGTGCAAGAAATTTAAAAAGTAACACACAATGCACTACAGGTTAGGGTGTTCTTTTGTGAAAAGGAATGAACTTCACCATTGTCTGCCTAGATTGCAACTTGGTACATGAGCAACAAGCTAATGTACAAAAGTGCTTTAGAAAGTTAAGCAAAACAGTGGGGCAGTCATTCCCAGGGCAGACTACAGAGGTCAGAAAGGCCAGACATCTGCTGGATTCTTTAGATCAGGAAGCCCACAGTTATCATTTTGCATTGAAGAACAGAGCAGCAGGCAAACATTCTTAGGTTTGTACCATTCCTGGGCAAAAATCCCCCACTAGTGAGACAGCTTCCCCATAGAGATCCCTAAGCACTGGCCATATTGCTGTTAATCCCAGAAATAAGTAAATCTACACAGAAACAGTTTATTTTTCACCATGCAAAACAATTAACTCTAACCTTTAAAATATTTAGTGTTTAAATACAGTTCAGTACCCTCTGTAAGCAAAACCATTTTTCAGCAAGATTCGTGCTCTTTAATCCTTCCAGTTTTGTTTTCTACGTTAAAATGTAAAATTTTATTCTCATTATATCAGGGGTGGTTCACCCCTGCCTGACAGCAAACCCTCCCTCCCCCTGGGAGGAGGTGTTTGGTTTTTTTCCTGCTTCCTAACACTCCCTAAAATTTTACATTTTTGCCCACTGTTGCCAATCTGTCCATGGAAACTGCAAGGCAGGCTGATAGAGACTGTGTTTATATGGTATACCATTTGACAAAGGGAATATGAAGGAAGACTTAACAGATAAAGCAAAATATTGGGGGAAGAGAGATTAACGGAAAGAGTCAGTCATTATTGTAAGGGCTCAGACAAACTTTACATCAATATTTCATGAGGGAAACTTGGAAAGTGCAAATAGGTGAGCCTTGCAGGAGAGCATTCCAAAGTCAGGCCACCACCACAACAAAGATCATATTCCATAACTACCTGCCTCGCTTATGAAGATAGGGAAACATAATTTGAGCAGGATTCTTTCTAGAACCTGTTGCTGGGTTGTAACTATAGGTCAAGCTATTCTACTGAGTCCTGGCTTTCTCTAAGGTGTCCTCTTCCACTACCTACTGACCTAGAGAGCAGCAATACAGTACTCTCCTTCTAAAAGGAGACTCCCCTTTGTGGCATAGATGTATAATCGGTGAACACAAAAACCAGAACAAACAGTTATTAGATGCAGGCATTCTTATAACTCTAGCAATCTTACTTAACATACTGTCTCTCCGGCAACTATTCTCACTCTTTTATACAAACAGTCGTACCTTAGAAGTCGAACAGAATCCGTTCCAGAAGTCTGTTCGACTTCCAAAACATTTGGAAACCAAAGCGCGGCTTCTGATTGGTTGCAGGTGGTTCCTGCAGCCAACTGGAAGCCACGGAAGCTGTGTCAGACATCCGGCTTCCGGAAATCTTTCGAAAATTGGAACACTCACTTCTAGGTTTCGATTGTTTGAGAGCTGATTTGTTTGGGAGTCAAGGTACGACTGTATTCATATATGTATCTGTTTGCCCCAAATTCCCCTAATGCTAGCCCTCATGTTACCCAACCATAATTAACCGTGGTTTTCCTAATGTTCTGTACAAGTGACTTCCCTCTAGCTCCACCCAACACACACACACACACACACATATAATAAACAACTGTTTAACTACCTTTGTTTTAGGACTGCAGCCTTAGTTGTGTCTCTGTTTTAAGGATTAGCTTCTAGCTAGCTTCTAATGAAAATCAACTTTTGCTGTTTCAGACATCTCTTTTTAAAAACAAAGAGAAATGCACAAAGTATTTAAAATGGTTCCACCTTTTTATCACTAGTAAAAAGAGGGAGGTATTGAACTCTAATTTGTGCTTTCTGGAATGTTAAACAGAGGTGTAAAAATAAAGCTGCCATTTCATAATGTTTGCAGGCATAACAGAAATGTTTGGAGGAAAAATGCCTGCATGATGGCAACATAAAAAATGCTTGGTGCCAAGGTCACAGGAGACACAAAGGGAGAAGAAATTCTTACTTTCCACCCCATAATCCTATTCTGCTCTTAATTTTTTTTTTTAAAAAAAAAACTTTCCACAGTAAATTACAAAGGTAAATGTTTATGTTGCTAAAAGTAACAGTGTTTCCAATGGTTTATAAGGAAAAAGGAGGAACTGTCAGGCTCACAAAGGAGGTAAAAAAGGAGAAATAGGGCAATGCTAGTCAAGTTCCTTTTGCCTTGGGTTCTGTTAAAAAGGGCACACGCAATAAAGGTGTGAGAAATGGGAATCCAAGTTGCATCACGCACAAAGCTTTTTTTTTTCAGAAGCAGCATAATCTGTTTCCTCAAAACACACCATGGTTTCCTCCATAACACTAAATCATTAGTGTTACAATCCTAGAAAGGTGTCAATTATGTGCTAATAGAGGGAGTTTGGAAATTCACAATTTAAAAGGCAGCCAAGGCAGCCACTTGCCTGGTACAAGTAACAGAGCGAATTATACTTGCATGTTTTCCAATGCCACCTGTGTTTGAGCTGCTAAAATCCTAGATGTCTACCCTTGGACTTCTAAGTTCCTGGGGAAATGCATCCCTAGGACAGATGTGCACAAAGTCCTCTCTGCCTTCTTGTAGTCCCTACAAAATAGTCCCTACAAAATTTTCAAATTGGAGCCCAAGGAGCACATACTTCCCCCCTTCCCTCTCCAAGCAAATTCTCCTCCCTTCCTTTGTTAAAAGTGAACATGTGCACCAACAGAAACCAGAGTTAACCACATTGACCCATAATCAGTTTCCAGTTCCATTTTAATCTATGGTTTCAATTCAAGTTTATAAAAAAGAATTGATTGATGATGTTTGTCTAAGGTGCTTCCCATCCAAGGAATGAACACAGCAGAGAGTTAACCCTTTATTGTCACTTCTGGAGACCTACACACACCAATCTAGTGCTTAGGGAGCTATTCCCAGGTCTGTGTTCTGTGGAACAGGTGCAGCAACTGGTGACCACTCCCCTTCCACCAATTTATGTACCTTCCCCAGTGAGCTGTGCACACCTAGTTGGAGACTACACCTGCAAGGAAGCTGCTTCTGCTCCTCCCACTTCACCTCTCTTCTGGTTCTGGAAGACAGTGGTGCAGAAGAGGGTGGGCAGGCACCTGGCCCTTCACTTGTCTGGCTTGCCTCTGCCTCCTCTTCCTCCAGCTCTGAAGCTTGCCCTGCCCCTCTGATTCTTGCCTCCTGGCTGGTACACGTCCTCACAGACCACTGCCCCCCTCTCCCAAGTCAGACTCCAGCCGCCCTTCCCCCGGTACACGCTCTGAAGAGGAGGGGAAAGCATATTTCTGTGTCCGGCTCCTAATTAGCAAATCAGTTTGCAGAGAGTTAGCATTGTATCCTAGTCTAAAGGGTACGTCCATTCCAACCACTCTTCCCGTTTTCAGAGGTGCAGGAAGTGAAGAAACTTTGGTGCCACGCCCCTGTGTTTCTGCACTGGATGGATCAGTTCAAAGACATTCCACAGGCAACCGACACATGACTAGAGTATATGGCAGTGGTCAATTGTATGGAAGCACATTATGTATGGAAGCACATATGCAGCTACATTAGCACAAAAACAACTCCTGTTATTTAATGATAGAACAAACCTTTGAAGACTGACTGCTTTCAACTGACTGTGCTGCTGAAATGTGAAACCCTATACTCCTGTAGTTTCATAATATTTTCTCATATGCCTACGATTTTTGAAAACGTTCCCTCTTTCCAACCTTTTTTTGCACCTCACTATTGTGAAAGACATATGGTAGTACTTTCATATATTACAAAACTGGCCTAGAACTGGCATAACAACCCAGATTTGGGGAGGGACAAGGACAAAGTTTTATGAAGTACCAAAAAAAAGTTGCACATTAAAAAAAACAAGGGGGGGAGAGAAACACTCATCTGGCTGTGGAATACGTAACAGACATTCACTGCTCTTAAGGAATTTATGATACAACAAAACAAAATCCTTTGTATACTGTGACTTGGTATATTCAGAATTATGCCCGCTCCTGAGGCAAGTTAATAGTGAAATGGTCCGTGTGTGCCGAGCTAGAGGAAACTAGTTTGCTAGACACAATAAATGAGCTAGCTGCATCTAAACCATCAAAACACAGACGTCTGGTTTGTAGGTTAAATAAAGCTTCCAAGGAAAGTTAGGACTAATGTTACCATAGTTGTGGTCAGGAAGTATGACACAGAACAAAATGTCCCACCCCACAAGGAAACATGAAACATTTTATGGAGTAGCTGTCAAATGTGTATAAAACCATTTATTTGCTCCCCATTTGCCGACAGTAACAGCCTCATAAGATTAAGTCAGTGAATATCTGAGGAAGAGAGGCTCTCTGTTCCAATAATACAATAATGTGGCTTCTTCACTGATGGAGCTGTTGCCAGTACCTCATTCAAAACTATTGATTCCACTCTGGTAACCTTTTCCCACCTTGCGGTTAACAAAAAGGTTACACCTCTTTTAAATCAAGGGGAAAGGTTTGGTGCTATGCAGCACATCACAAATTCAAAATGAGTTGGAGGGCCACCAGCAACCTGCACAATTTATAGTGACAGCTTTTTAGAGTGATTAACAGCTCTGTGCCCCACAACCTCCACACACACAGAGACACAGAGAGAGAGAGAGAGTGCAAAGCTTCCCCCATGCAGCAAGATTCCCTTGTCCCATTCTATTAGGTTGTAACAGATATTTTGCTAATAGTGACTGATCAGTACCAGTGAAAATAAACCACAAGAAGACTTCCATCGCTGGAGCTAAGTACTACACGAGTGGCATACATGTGTGAATTAATTCATGACAGTCCATTAACAAGTTAGAAGATAAGAAGTCAAAGGAGTGCAAAACCATTCCTGTCGCACACTCTTACAGTCTCCAGTTTCTTTGCATCTCGAAAGCACTTGCCGATTGTCTTGATGGTCTTGTACTTTCCAGAGGTGGTGGTTTGATAATAGGAGTAATGAGAAGGGCATCCAACAGTGTACGATAGGTACTGTGATCAGAGAGTCTGGCAAGCATTTAAAGAAAATTTACTTTGGCAGCTGGTTTGCTCGCAAAGTAGAAGGTTAACTAGACATGCTACAGTTGTGGGAGGCGAACTATCCAGTGCAATTCAGAAATGAGCCACCAATTCTAAGGCAATGCTCCCTCTATTTACAACCCCCCAACAGGGTTTCTGACAAGTACTTAAGGGCTGGGGACAGAGGCCTCAACAGCCCTATAAGTGGGGGGGGGAGGGGAAGGAGACCCAGGCTTCAGGGGCCTTTTGTCACTCCCTAACACCACCCCTGCCCCCCCAATAATTTTAAGCTGACTCATGATTCTGGTCGTAATATGCAATGCTCCTGAGCCTTTGAGAAGAGGAAAGATGTGCAGCCTCCAAATTTGACTCACCAGGCTCTGAGAAGCTTTCTAATCCCAGCAGCCAATAACAGCATCTGCAAAGGCTTTACTAAGCTCTACTAGCTATCCCTCTATCCTGTATTTTCGTGACAGCTTCAACTTATAGCAAGCCAAAAAAGACCTCTTCCCATATGCTTCTCTGCTCATTGCAAATATTTCTTTTTTGAGGGAAATAACATTGCTGCTTGAGAAGTATGAGGCACGCAAAATTCTATGTTGAACCAGATAATTCCAAGTTTTGGACACATCACTATATCAAAATTAGAAGGCTGGGGTGGGTAGTTGTTTAAAAGTAATGAACAGAAACTGCTAAGTGCATCCAAATCACCTTGTATGGGTTCATTTAAATAATTAGAGTAACACATCCTGGTTCTGCATCCATTATAAAACCCCAAGGTAAAAAAAACAACCCTGAATTTTGGTTTGTGTGATGTGTTCAAGAAATGAGCAGAGCTAGCTTACAATTCATGCCTTTGCAGCTTCTGCTGTGTATATTTGAAAGGAGTTATATAACTATCCCCCCCCCCCAAGTGCAGGTTCAAGTAATTAATTCGCTCAGTTGGGGAAATGATGTTGGGTTTCAAAAGACAAATAACATCCCATACTATGTCCCCGAATCTTGAGTGTATTGTAAAATGCTAGTACACTGGTTGAATTCACACAACTATGTACTAAAGTAACTATGTACACAACTATGTACTGGGCAGCCATGATGGCGACAGCAGCTTCCACTTGTTTTAGATTAACAGTAGTTGAACATTGTCATCTGAATTTGGTTTGTTTTCATTAACCAGCCGGTCTGTCCATGTTCAGACAACATGGCAAATGGCAGTATTTTAAAAACGTTAAGTAGAACTTTCTGAAACGATCCTTGCAGCTACCTCAGAGAAAGAATGCATGATTCCGGAAGGGGGAAAGCAAAACGTTTGCTTTAGCACCACGTCTGAACCAGCTCTGTTAAGTTAGTGCCACTGAATTTCACCACTTGCAAGTGAACATATTCCACCTCCCAACCCTCCATGAGATACAAAGATATTCCAGACCTCCGTACAGCAACTGCAGCAGACACAGCAGCAGCGGCACTCTTAACTTGTGACGATTCCACCTTTGAAAGTAAAGTAGAGGGGATGGGTGCAAGCGTTACATTACTTCCCAGTGGATTTTCCAGTGGCTCTTTCATAGGGTAGAAGCTTCAGTTCAAATGGAGAAAAAGCAAGGAAGCGAAAGGATAGAGAAAAAGGAAATGAGAAATAAAATATACAAGACACATTTATAGAAGTAATTTCAAAGCTCATTCCTAGCAAAGCAGCAATAAAACCACCAGCACACTGGATGGGGGACCACGTGTTTTATTCCTGCATTTAAGGGGGCCGGGTTAGATTACCCTTGGGGTCCCTTTCAACTCTATGATTTAAGATTTTTTTGGGGGGGGGGACATTTAAGCCACCTAGCGTACAATTTCATTAATGAAATTTTCATAACCACTTCAGAGACTTTTAAAGTCGGCTCTGTAACAGGAGTTTGACCAAGTTCAACCCATGCAGTGGTGACGGCTCTCATATTTTAATCGAGACAAAACAGGAAGACTGTTGCCTTCACATTCTCCTTACAGACTGCCTGGACTAATCTAATAGCAATAATGCAGCATTGTGTGTGTGTGTGTGTGTGTGTGTGTGTGTGTGTGTGTGTTAGGATTCTTGCTCTGTGTTGCAGTCATGGGATTGTTTTATCACATGCCAGAGTATGTTTTCATTCCACATAGTGGGAAGTGACGGAGACAGGATGTTTGTATTACTGTGTTTCCGTGATGTAGAATTATTGGCCTGTGTTCTTTCTCTTTTTGCTGTTTGATGCTGATGAGGAAGGAGCTGGGTCAGAATGCTCCGAGTGTATTATATGTAAATAAAGTAGTTTAGCCAATATTGCTGTGCTACTGAGTCTGTCACGCTGACTGCTAACACTCTGCTGATCCTTAAGTGTGCTGATTTCTCTGAGGCATCAGATGCTGTGATGTTCGGGCTGGAGAAAGACTTTGTCTCTCCTGAACGACAAACCAGGAGGGAGGGAACATGCCAGCCAGGCATGTGTCTCTGCCAGGTTCCTACTCGCATGTAGAATGCTCCTGACAGTACACACACACACACACACACACACACACACCAGAGGTGTATGGCATTATGGTTCAAATGCAGTGCTGAACATGTTGGACTAGTCAATAGCATAGCTCTCCCAACATCCAAGTGCATCTTTGATTGCTATGCAGTCACTGGAATCGTAGCCATTAAAAAATGAAGTTCAGCCTGCACTACTAACCCAGAATGGAAAAGTCAACAAGTCCTGGCTGATTGAATTTATGCATTTTCCACTTTTTCTTCCCTAAGAATGTTATTGAGCCTGAAGCAGTTTCTGTCATCAATATAGAGGATCCAAATCTAAATCCAACACAGAATGAGGCATGCTTGGTCCCACTGATTTCAATGGGGTTGCTGAAGTCCATTGGTTTCAATAGGCTTAAGCAAGCTTAAACTTTGTATCAGGTTTAGACCTTCCTTTTGATCTTCTTAAGATGTATCTCCATAATTCATTTAAAGCTTCAAATCAGCATGGTGGCTTTTATAAGGCAATTGTAAAGAAAATTTGATTCATGATCGCCTCTGATCGTCTTCCATGAATTTAAGCAAGGAGTATTTGGTTTCAGGTCACTGGGACACAGAGCTTGAATTTTGTAATGAATAACTCACTTCAGATGTTAAAAGAAAATTAGCTGACCCCTCATAAAATCAGCAACCGGGGGTGGGGGAAATGTATGAGGTTATTTTGAGCAACACTGGTATTTGGAAGCATTATATATATATTCAAAGTTACTGGACTCCCCAGAACAACCAGTAGAGGTGTGGCAGCATTGCTGTTATTGCTCAGGATTAAGCTTCAAATAATTCCCTTATGGCCAGTTTACCTGGCTGAAGATTTACTGTCATTGAAAATGTCACTCTATCCTTATTTACTATTTTTGTTGTTGTTCTGTTTTTGTTGGACAAACTTTTCTGCAATGTATTCTTGGCACTTCAGAAAGAAAAGCATTTACTTTTACCGTTTAACTTTTATGGATAAAAGCAAAAACTCCCCCTTGCCATGCTTTTGCACACACACAAGATAAATACAGGGAGCCTTATTTCCCTTTTTTAAAAAAGCAAAAAAGCACAGTAAGTAATTTGGTCTTCAAAATTCTAGGATTCCAATACCTGCCAGGAAGAGGGGACACCAATGCAGATTTCCCAGTCTGGACTGTCAAAGTAGATTCCTCTGGAGCAACTGGAGACATAAGAGTCTCAAATGTCTGAGTTGCCACTGTGCTAGTCATGGGTAGGCTCCTTTTATTATCAGCTTCATTTGCACCCAACCTTGCAGCAGCTGGGGCACTCAGAGCTGGAGAACCAGTTTTTATCCTACTTGACCTTAATTGAACAAGAATTATGATACGTTAAACACAAATACCATACTTATGTATTTAAATGTTACCTAATAAAAGGCGCAGCCAACAGTTATGGTGCTTAATAGGGTTTTTGGTTTTTTTAATGAACTACATCAATTCAAAAGGCCTGTGGTATACAACTATCCAGTGTTTACATTTGCCAAATGTCCAATTCCCCCCCCCCCTTCTTTGGATAACTCAAGTCAACTTTGGATAACGGGAATGCGAAGGCAGTCATGGTTTCCTTCCCCGGAGATGGCACTCCTCCAGCTCATAACTGACAAAAAAATTATACGCCCAATTTCATTCCCTGAACTTGAATGTTACCATACTTAACACAGAACTTGGATGGTGGTCAGAAGGGAGAACTAAAAATTATACTGAGTCAGGGTCACTTGACACAACTCAGAAAGATCAGTGTAGGGTTTTAGGAAAGCCTGTGAGCCAACATTTCCAGTGTTATAGCAACCAGACTGCATATGTCTGGAGTACATGCAATGCAAATTTCAACAGTCACAGAGAACATGTCTCCTTTTATCCATTTGACAAAATTTATATACTGTTTGAGTGTAAGAAAACCTCTAACCGGCTTACAACGAAAATGCTTATACATGCTGATGTGAGAGATGGCAGCATCATTGAAGATTAGGTCTGTGTACAGAAGCTATTTTAACTTGGGTGTCTAACGAAATACCACTGCAAACAGAGATTTGCCTTTTACATTGATGCTCACGGGAACTATTGATCAGAACATCTGTGATTTCTGCTGCTACTGAGCCCTGCTGCCATCTTGTGGACAACAGCATATCTACTGTAGGAACATTTGAAATACTGGTATCTGTTCTCAGGGCATTGCGTGTTCTCAGACAAGCCAAATGCAAGCATTTACACTGCCATCAGTTACATTCTAGACCAGAACCAATTCAGAATAGCTTGTGACTTGTTTGAATTTTTCAGGAAGTGATGACTGTCACTTGAGGTAGAAGTAGAGGTAAATGACCCCTGGACAGTTAGGTCCAGTCAAAGGCGACTATGGGGTGCAGCGCTCATTTCGCTTCAGGCCGAGGGAGATGTCATTTGTCCACAGACATCTTTCCAGGTCATGTGGCCAGCATGACTAAACTGCTTCTGGCACAACGGAACATCGCGTATGGAAATGCCATTTACCTTCCCGCCGCAGCGGTGCCTATTTATCTACTTGCACGGGTATGCTTTTAAACTGCTAGATTGGCAGAAGCTGGGACAGAGCAACTACTTTAGGTAGAGCAGAGCTGTAGGACAGGTCTCAGAAGTAGGGAAGTTGAACTATGGAGAAAGTTGAGGAGAGAGGGAGGAGAGGCAGGCAGGCCGGCAGGCAGATAGAAAATTTAGGAAACCTAACATTCACTGTTCTTCACCAAAGTTTGACAGGCGTTTTGCGAGCTTCAGAGAATAATAAACAGTTTTTAAAAATAATTTATGGCATGCTTTGAACAGAATGTAATAAATTACTATGAAACTACCTAGTGTAGGTTGATGCCATTTTGGACACAATGGCTACTTGGCTGTTACCACTTAAAATATGAACAGTAGCAGGTGGATATGGTGCACACCTGGGCAAGGCCTCCAATGGATTGTTGAAAAAAAGTTCTCTGAAGAAGAAAATGACAGAGCTTCTAAAACCAGAAGTTCTCTTAGTATCCACCCCACCCTACCCCCAGCAACTGCACAAATGTATCTGGAGTTGGCTTAAGTTCCCATACTACGTGGTTAATTTGACAAACTTTACAGGCATGGCTATCTCCAACCAATTTCTGCTCATGTAGGATCCGCAAATATCTGTCTGTCGACAAGACAAAATGTTTCCCAACCTTGGGTCTCCAGCTGCTTTTGGACTACAGTTCCCATCATCCCTGACCTTGCTAGCTAGGGAGGTTGAGGGAGTTGTAGTCCAAAAACAACTGGAGACACAAGGTTGGGAAACACTGGGCTAGATTAACCAGTTATGGTGAAATCAGTGGTGGAATTTGAGAGGTACACATGATTGACCAGAAGTCTAATACATAAACTCCAAAAAGGACACACAGTTTCTGTTGTTATTTGTGCTGGCAGTTTCTGGGATTAGCTATGTCTGAGGTGGGGAAGATCAGGCCTGGGGGCCAAATGCAGCCCTGTCTAATTAATCTGGGACTCTACACAGCCAACACTCTCCCCAAGCCATACCCCTTGGCTGCAATTCATGCCTGAGCTGGAATGTGTCCTTGAACTGTGGTAATGGTTGTCTGGAAAGAAAATAGCTAGGCGGTGGGGGGTTGAGTCTGAAATTTTGCATGGCTGGAATGCTGCCTAATATTCAAAAGTAGGATTTGCACCTACTGCCCCACTCACTTTTTGTCTCTGGCCTTGTCCACCACCAACATACAGCCCCTAAAAGTTTTTTGTCAAGGGAATGTCCCGTCCCCCGATAAGAAGGGTTCACCACTGATGGATGTGAAGGTGTTATTCAACTGGTGGGATAACTCACTTTCCCATTAACAGGAAGTAAATAAGGCAAAGGAAGAACTTTCAAATCCAGTAAAGAACAGCAAGTATTTACCTCTTGTGAGATGTAGTACAGAGATTAGGGCCAGGAAGATTGGTTGACGAAATAGTGATAAGACCTGGATCTGTTACCACAGAAGTACTTGAAGTTGCTTCTCCCCTGATAGATAGCAGTTTCAATTCCGTCCCCAAAATCACAGAATAAGTCAAGTTTACGAAGAAAATGTTAAATTCTACATCTAAATGTGATTTGGCATATGGCATTTGTGCACAAAACTATTAATCCCTTGGGATGACAGCAAGTCTACAAGAGTTTGGCACTGACAGGTACCCACTGCCAAAGCAGAAGGTTGCGGCATTTTCTAGATTTCCTAGAACTTATTTGGAACAGTCAAAGCTGAATTCACAATGCACTTCAGACCTTGATGAGAATTTTCAAGTTTGTTCCATAACAGTGAATAGCTGAGCATGTTTTGCATGCTTTGAAAACACACTTGAAATTAAATGATGGAAGTTTCAGTAAAAATGCTGATGGCATTCAGAACAAATCATAGTCCAATACAGAAATAACTTTTATTTTGGCCAATGGAAAACACATATACAACTTCAATATCTCATTTGCACTATTAGCTCTTAAGTTGTTGTTTTTCTTAAAATTAATGAATAAGAGCAATCCAGTTTGCCACAGCACCCTGCTTTTTGCTGTGTGCATTGCCATGTGCAAAAATGTATTTTACAACAATGCTTCCCCCGCAATTAACAGCTTCCCATGCACATAATACACATGAGTGCTGGCTGTGCCCATTCATGGGGAGTGAGTATACTGGGTCCATCGCTTTCCAAAATAGGGAGTGGGAATCCACTGATCCAGTAATAAAGCAGTGCCATTAAGCAGTGACAATTGTGACAAGGATAGTGCTTGCTTAATTATCAAATTTGGTGCAAGTCTGATTAACTACTTGAGAATAATAATGAACTTCTTCAAGTGCATTCATGTGTGGTGCAAAATGGTTTTCCACAATAAAGTTTAGTCATGTCAGTGAACCATGAATGGATGGAACAAGGACAGAGAAACAGACCTCTGATCTGGCAATGATGGTTCTTCTGACACATCGGGTATTTCACAGGTCTGGGTAGCTACTGTATGGGAATGCTGGGTTTCCAGTCCATTAGTCAGTTCTGTAGATATGCTTTATTCACAATAGTAACAGAGAACATATGATTTACGTAACCAGTCACACGTTTTGAGGCTATATAATATCTAGGTTAACATTTCATAAAACAAGAGTTGCTAAACCTTTAGGAAATGGCAGTTTGAGTGTTCAGAATTTCAGTAACCAGTTCAATCGTTTTGATAACAGAGGACAAGAGGATTGCTTTGGCCATAGGACACAAAGACAAATTCTGAGCTACTAATTTTGCACTGAACGTAGACTAAGCAAGGCTGTAATCCAAACCCCTCTTTTGCTGGGCTGAGGGGGACTTGGATTGAGTATAGACTTACCTCCACTCACTTCAGCCAGCTCAGCTGGCCTCCTGCTGGAAGAGATGTCCCTTTCTGCTCTCTGAAAGGTGGTTCACTGCCAGTATCCCTGCCAGCACAGTCCAGCAGAAAGCACCCAAAAGGGGTGTTCTGAGGGCAAGGCTTAGCTGGCCTGGGTTCCTGAAGTGCCCCCACAGCCAGCACTTGACAGCATCAGGTCTATAATGGGCCAAATTACTACCTAAAACTGGCACGGAGCTCAGATTTTATCTACCAGCCTTGCTTTCCACTGCAGCTGCCATGAACCAGTGGGCTACAGATCTGTTGCGAGCTCCATGTTTTGTAGAGCCTTGGTTGCAGCAGCAAGCAATATGGATCACTCTGTTAGCCACACTTTAGTTCCACTGGAATCAGTGTGCTGTAATTTAATGATCTTTATACTGTACCACTTATTTCAATGGCACTGGGGTGATAATGGGAGCATAGATAGGAAAATGCCTGCATCAGTACATCTGTTCCCCCTTTCCCCTGATTCTGTTGTCTCCCCTCCACCCCACCCCACCCCCATCCCCACCCTGCTACAACCAGCCATCTATGCTGCTTACTAACAAGCATCTAGATCAGGGGTCTGCAACCTTTAAGACACAAAGAGCCACTTGGACCCGTTTCCAAAGGAAAAAAAAAAACCTGGGAGCCGCAAAACCATTGCGACATTTAAAACAAATATAACGCTGCATATATTGTTTCTTACCTTAATGCAATAATAATAAATAACGTATAGGAGCCAATGCAAAGTATAATTAGTAAAAACAACAAGAATAAGTTCTTACTTTTTTGCATTGACTCAGGGGCGTACCCAGGATCAAAACTGGGGGGGGGGGCAAGCCATGGTCCTTCAGGTTGTGACATTTCAGCACGGAAAGGCGAATGAAACCAAAATTTTAGGGAAATTATATATAATTATAGCAGTGCTTTATTACAGTAGTTATTACAATTATTTGCTTGGTTTTTTAAATTTTTTATTCTAGTTACATGTCTTATACCAGGGGTGGCCAACTCCCAAGAAACTGTGATCTACTTTCAGCAGTGATCTACCCCCGTTTTTTGGGGTTCAGCTCAAAGTTGTTTTGGGGGGGTGTGGTGGGTGGGAGAGAGGGCTTCCCCCTCTAAGATAGGTTGGCAAGCGAACTAAGAAAGAAAGAAAAAGGGGGGTGGGAATGGAAAAGTGGGGTGGAAAAATATAAATTGGGGGTGTGGTGGGTGGGAGAGAGGGCTTCCCCCTCTAAGATAGGTTGGCAAGCGAATTAATAAAGAAAGAAAAAGGGGGGTGGGAATGGAAAAGTGGGGTGGAAAAATATAAATTGGGGGTGGGGTGGGTGGGAGAGAGGGCTTCCCCCTCTAAGATAGGTTGGCAAGCGAACTAAGAAAGAAAGAAAAAGGGGGGTGGGAATGGAAAAGTGGGGTGGAAAAATGTAAATTGGGGGTGGGGTGGGTGGGAGAGAGGGCTTCCCCCTCTAAGATAGGTTGGCAAGCGAATTAATAAAGAAAGAAAAAGGGGGGTGGGAATGGAAAAGTGGGGTGGAAAAATATAAATTGGGGGTGGGGTGGGGTGGGGAGAATATCTATTAAAAATATGTAGTAGTTTAAAAAATAAAAATAAAGGGGGAAAATCTTTTTCTTCTTTTTCCTTTTTTTGAAACCAAAAACAAAAGGGGAAGAGAAAAGAAAAAGGGGGGATAGAGGGAGAAAAGGGTAATAATAAAAATTCAAATAGAGTGGCTGCAGCAGCTGTGGGGGGTGTTTGTTTATTTTTCGTTTGTTTGTTTGTTTTAAAAATGGGATTTCTCCCCTTGGATTAAAAAAGGAGGGGAGGAAAAAAAGAGGGGGGGTGGGAGAGCAAGGCAAAAAGCCAAAAAGCAAAAAACAGGTTTTTTGGGGGGGGAATCGCGCCAGGCTCTGCAGCGCGCCGGCCTCGGGGCTCCGGGCCCCCGAGCCGCCCTTGGGGCCATCGTTGAGCATGTACACCACCCGCAGCGAGCGCTGGCGAAGCACCGGTTGGCGGAGGTTTCAGAAGCAGCCCGGACGTTTTCGCCGCCGCTGCCCGGCCTTCCTGTTGCACGGCGGCGCAGGAAGGCTCCGAGTCCCGGCCGGGCCCCCGGGCGCCCCCCGGATCCCGCTGCCAAAGAGGCGCCGGACGGCGAGGCGGAGCAGCAAAGCCAGGCGGAGGCGGCAGCAGCACCATCCGGCGACCGACGCCGGGAAGGTCCCCCGCCCGCCCGCCTCTCCGGGGGCGGGGAAGGTGCAACGGAGCCAAGCCCCACAAGGACACCCCAGCCGCCCGCCGGGCCCGACACTCCAAGGAGGGAAGCGGGCAGGCGCGGCGGGTCAGGAGGACGGCGCGGCGGGCGCAGCCCAGGCGGGCCAGGAGCGCAGCGCAGTGCCCCCACCACTCTGCGCCCCAGGCAGCCGCCCCGGAGCCGAAGGAGGAGCGCCTGTTGCGCGCTCACAGTGGCGGGCCACGGCGGGGACGGCCCTGCTCCGCTCCGCCAACTGCGCTGCCGCCGTCGCACCAGGCCCCACCCCCGGCGCCTCCCCCCGGCTGCCCCCTCCCTCCCTCTCTCTCTGCCCCCTGCAAACCGCCCCTCCATCGCGGGCAGGGCTGGCGCGTCTTCCCTCCGGCCGAGGAGTTCTCAGGCGCAGTGCCCCCACCACTCCGCGCCACCTCCGCGCCCCAGGCAGCCGCCCCGGAGCCGCAGCAGGGCCGCGAAAGAGCCGCATGCGGCTCCAGAGCCGCAGGTTCCTGACCCCCGATCTAGATGTAAATTGCTGGGGGGGGATTAAGATTTGTGTGCTGTTGCCACTGACAGCGCAGTCTTTAGCATATGTGCCACCGTGCCCAGCACCCCTAAATTTAGTTTAGCCCCCAAATTAACTTTTATTATATATATATATATATATATATATATATATATATATATATATATAATTGTCCAGTAGCACCTTAGAGACCAACCAAGTTTGTTCCTGGTATGAGCTTTCGTGTGCATGCACACTTCTTCAGATAAGTGATGCAATTATTATTATGTTAAGAGTTAATTTTGTGTGCACGGTTCCATTGAGAATGACAAGTGCCGTCGTTGTGTCTGACAAGCGCTGCCGCTGTGAATGACAAGTGCCGCCACTGGCGCAGCGTGTCTTTGTTAAATGAGCGCACAGAGCTGAAAGTCCTTTAGTGAAACAGTAGGTATATATTTCGGTAATACCAAGGTATATATGTATTTTGTTTCTCTGGCTTGATTAAAATTGTTTATTATTTCATAACAGGCAGATAGTTAAGAGTTTAGGCGGGTTCAGCGGCGGGTGCCTGGTGCACCCCATAATTCGGTGCCCCGCACCCCTTACACCCCTGGGTAAAGACGGCCCTGGCCACTGAACTCTGTAAACAGAGATAAGGTAGGGGGAAAAGATAGCAATTAGAGACTGAAGAAAAGGAAGAAACAAGATAGAGACAAGAGTCTTGGAGGGAAAAAGAAGGGACTGAGATATGTGGTAAAAGTACACATAATGCATTTTAGGTTCCTGGAGTAAGCAAGCAACTTTTGATGCATAAAGAATACTTTTTTAAAGTATTGCATTTTTTAAAATAAAAAACCCATTTTTTAAAACACAAGCAAACCTGGGAGGAATGTCCCCCCTTCAATAGCTTCAAAATTTCCCAGAAATTGTACATCTCTACTAGATACCATCTTTGCAGTAAAACTGATTGACACATCGTTCACTGGGGGAGGGGGGGGAACCCTGCATCAGATCCATATTTGTAGCTCAAAGACAGAGCTAATGGATTACAGCCGAGAATGAAATGGAATCTGGTAGTTATTAAGAACTTTCAAGTGTTCTAGCAGAAGGGGGTCAGGCATCCAGGTAAGTTGAATGCTCATTGTGCCAGGAAAAAAAGTTTTTCTTGGACTACACAAAAGTGATGACAAAAGTTATGGGCTTGGAGCAGACTAAGCTGCTTTCCAGCCATTCAAAGTAGTCAAAATAGAAGCATGGGGGAGTTTGGGTGAGATTTGGTTGCACTGCACACTGTCAAATGCAACACAAATCCACGTACAATGAGAATTGATCAGTATTTTGATGCTATGGGTTGCAGCAAAAAGGGTGAGCAGCTAAGAAATGGAACGGCGGTAAAACCTGTGCTTATGGAAACGAACAGATAAAGAAGCACAGAGCTGAGAAATGGGGTGGGTGCAGGCCTATAGTAGGAGATGGGGAGAGAAAGGAGTGGGGGGGATATGTGTCATGTGAAAGCAAAGAGAGAAAAGGAAGCAAGAGGAGTTCCAAGGAAAAGAGAATGTGCATTATGTTATCCAGAGGGAGGAAACTTATAAATAAAGCAATAGTTACAGAAAAGAACAACTTACAACGTTAGGCGGAAGGGGAGAAAGAAAAAGAAAATGTGTTACAACTATTGTCAAAGCAATGAATCCTATCTGCATTTATATAAATGGAAGAAGAAGAAGAAGAAGAAGAAGAAGAAGAAGAGGAGGAGGAGGAGGAGGAGGAGGAGGAGGAGGAGGAGAAGTTTGGATTTGATATCCCGCTTTATCACTACCCGAAGGAGTCTCAAATCGGCTAATATTCTCCTTTCCCTTCCTCCCCCACAACAAACACTCTGTGAGGTGAGGGGGGCTGAGAGACTTCAAAGAAGTGTGAGCAGCCCAAGGTCACCAAGCAGCTACATGTGGAGGAGTGGGGACGCGAACCCGGTTCACCAGATTACGAGTCTACCACTCTTAACCACTACACCACACTCTTCAGAGTGATTTGTGCTGTATGTGCTCCTGACCTGTATCAAACCCCCCCAAATAAGGAGGGCCACCAGAAGTCTCCAAAACACAGTTGTAATTGAGATTAATTGCCAACATTTAATTGAGCAATTGCCAGAGAAGAATACTTTTTTGTTACACTGTTTTTATAGTGGCTTGTGACAAACTGAGAAATATTCACTTTTAACTTTCTCAGCAAAAGCTGTTCATTTCAACAGGCCTTCAACAAGAAATGTTGCTCTTGGTGGTGAGCAGTGCCTATTATCATTAAAAACAAGTGTTTGAGCACCTTAACATCTGTATTATGTATAGGTTTTTGTGGGCTCCAGTCCACTTCATCAGATGCATGAAGCTATATCCATGAAAGCTTAGGCAACAATAAATTTGCTTTTGTTGCAATAGACTAACATATCCTTTGGGTAATACTCCCAAGGGACAATTGATTCTGCACATCCATTGTGTCTTGCAGTGGCTTTCTACATTTGGAGAATTCCCAGCATTTCTCTGTAACCTTTGAAACAGAGCAGCACCACACCCTCCACCTTCGGTTATTCAAATATTACTGAGAAGTAGAGGAACCGGTTGTATAAGAAATGACTACTCTTTGCTCCACCTTCACCCCTCTGAATTTGTGAAGTAGGATTGCCATATTTTAAAGAACAAAAAAAGGACACATTTGCCATCTTCTACTTTTAACTATGGATAGCTATGATGACTCTACCCATGAAAAAGAGAGTGTGTCCTGGAAAAAGAGGACATATGTCAACCCTATGTGAAGTGGTTCTTCAAAGTGCTTTAGACTAGTAAAAAATAATGGCAATATATAACATCTGTATGACATTTTCAAGTGTTCAAAGGACTTCACATGCATTATCTAGACATATTTCTTACAATCACCCAGTAAGGGTAAGGCAAGATTCACATAATACATGATATTGCTTCCCTCAAATAATCCTGGGAGATGTAGTTTATTAAGGGTGTGCTTTGTGTGTATGGTGTGAATCTGGCCCTGGTCATTATTCTGTCTTGGTTAGACCACACCTGGAGCACAGTTCTGGGCACCACAATTCAAGATGGATATTGACAAGCTGGAACATGTGCAGAGGAGAGCATCTAAGGTGATCAAGGGCCTGGAAACCAACCTTATGAGGAATGGTTGAGGGAACTGGGTATGTTTAGCCTGGATAAGAGGAAACTGAGAGACAAAAGGATAGCCATCTTCAAATATCTCAAGGGCTGTCACATGGAAGATGGAGCAAGCTTTTTTTCTTCTGCTCTGGAGGAATGGACCCAAACCAATAGCTTCAAGTTACAAGAAAGGAGATTCTCACTAAACATCAGGGAGAAGTTTCTGATGGGAAGACCAGTTTGACGGTGGAACAGACTCCCTTGGAAGATGGAAGACTCCTTCCTTGGAGGTTTTAAAGCAGAGGTTGGATGCCATGTATGATCTTGTTGAGATTTGTGCGTTGCAGGGGGTTGGACTAGATGACCCTGAGGGTCCTTTCCAACTCTACATTTCTGTGATTATTACTCTCCATATACCAAATGGGAAGACAGAGGATGAGAAAGACCAGCCTGCCTAGTCACCCAGTCAGTTCATGACAGAGGTGAAATTTGAACTGGAAACTTCTTATTTAATAGCTCAGTTTCTTTAGCTGCTATAGGGCATTCTTTTGATTATGAACCAAGCTGGATATTGAAGGGATAGTTATTATGAAAATTAAACCCATGATTAGGTCACAATGAATAGGCAATCCACAAAATGGGCCCAAAAACAGAGGAAAAACACTCTTGACAATAATATCTGCAAAATTGGAAAATAAGGTAAAACGTTCTAGTGCCAAAAAATCCACTGTAAATGTAAAAACCACAATACATTCACATAACGAAAGTGAGTTTACACTGAATCAGACTCTTCAACAGCTAAATGAATACACAGCACAGTGGTGCTTTTCAACATTCCTGAAGACTACTCTCTACGGTGCAATGCACATGCATTAAACAGAGGTGTGTCATTTTATTACATCAACAAACGTGACAATTCAGTTGCAGTAATAATTACTCAAACAAATCTGAGATTGAGTTTGTCCCCCCAAGTGAAACAGCTTGTGGTTTTGAAAGAGTTAAACAGAATTTGATCACAAATAGCACACTATTGGTTTTATTGGTGTCTTTTTAAAAAAACAAACAAACTATAATGTAACAAAAAAGCAGAAACACATCTTAGTAGTTTAACAGCTTGCCCTGGCGTATTTCAAGTTTTCTGCACACGTGGCTGTTAATGTCAAACAAGTGAGCAGTTACCTCAAATCTCCATTTCCTGTTTGACTTGCCCTAGAGATAAGTCAACAAATAGTGAGCTGAAAATATTGTTAGGCAGTTGACTTTGGAGAACTTGCATTCCCCACAAAGTAAATGCTGCAGAAGAGAACTTTCGAAGCTGGAGAGGTTCAAGGCTTCCTTTTGTTTGCTTTACAGTATTTGTAATTATAAATAAAAATGTTTTTTTCCTGAAGTAATCCTGCTGCAAGGAGGATCCTAATTAAGTATCTTTAAAAAAAAAAACTAAGCAGAGCTTAAAGCTAGTGGGAAAATGTGGCTTCACCAGGTTTCACCCTTCCCATGTAACTTTGGAATGGAAATCATGTGTGGAAACAGTACATTGACAATGATGCTTAGAACGCGGTGCAGCAAAGAAGAGGAAGAGTTTGAATTGTAATAAAAGGTGCCTCCTCCTCCTCCTCCTCTTTGCCCATCTTGAACTCTGCAGTAACTCATGTACCCTACAGTTGGGGTGGATATTCATTCATTCAGCCAGCCAGCCAGTCAGTCAGTTGTTTTATCTTGTCCAGGGCAATCCAAAGTGACTTACAACCAAACAAATAGACAATAAACCCCACACAGATACATTAAAACCAAGAGGAAAGAGAAATACAGTAAAAACATTCCTCCCACCCTAATTCACTCTTTTGCAGGGCTCTTTTGTTATTTCCCTCTCTCCCCCCCCCCATGTCAAATGCTATAATTTGGCTGATTGGCACTTGTCATGGCTTGTGGGCTAAAATCATGGGTAGGATCAATTAATTGCAAGCTCCTTAATGCAGCTGCCCAGGTGAGGGATGGCACATCACTCCTGACTGGCTCAAGGTAAAGTTGCAAGGAGATGGGGTCCTTGTGCCAGACAGACATACTCTGCAGATACCTGGCTAGTCAGAATGGAGAGGTCTACAGTTCCCCTGCAGTGCCGTTGGGAGCAGATTAGGAAGGGCTCAGTCAACTGGCTGGTTCATGACCCAAGCCAAGTGTTTGGCCACTTAGCAATTTATCCCAACTAGCTTGAGTTGAACTGGCTGCACTTCTACGTTGTCTACAAGTTGCAGATTTGCTATCAGTAAAAGTATGACCGTTTAATTGCACCATGTCTTCAGCTGAGTGTAGGGAACAAAATGCAGGCATTTCTATAAGAAATTTGCTCAAACATATTTTTTTTCCATAAAAACGCTACAGGTATATAGTGGCCTTCTTCGCCAATACTGTCAACATGTGTGCTATGCACAGAGTTCAAAAGACTTGAAGAATAAGGCAAGAGGGAAGAAATTAACTTAAAGGTAACATTTATTAAATACTCTTCAAGCTTCACAAAGCATAAATTAAATCAATATGTATTTGCTATAATACATTATATTACAGAGTAATATGCACCATCAAAGCTGCTATTAAGGACAAAGAAAAAACCACCCCATAATAAATAAAACCTACATTCACTACCTCATACTATTTTCATTGGTTGTTATACATGGCCCTGTTCCAGTGTTATTTTTCCTAGCTTTATAGCAGAGGAGAGTTTCTAAACCATGTATGCACAGTGACATTTCTCTCAAGTTGAGCAGAGTTGCATTATGCTAACATTACTGAAATCCCCATAATGGCCTCTTTTTCCTTTAATGCATTTGAAACATTTACATCCCGCTCTAAAATGCACCTACTACTGATTTCGAAGAAGCTATATAAGGAAACTAACAACCGATTTTTACCAAATTCAAACAAAGCTGTACAGAAATAGCAGAATGGTTTCTTAATGTACTGTCCCTTTTCCATATTATCTACTTCTGCAGCCTATTCTTTCTCTGCAACAGACAAGAACAGGTTCTTCTCCAAGCTACATAGAATATTCTGTATGCCACTTGTGTGCTGGCTGCCTATTTAGATACTGATTTTAAAACAGAACATGTTCATCTCATTCTTTACACATCAGTAGGAAACTGTTAGGAAAAAAAGTATAGAAAAGGCTAGAATTTCTCATGTAATCAAAGCTAATGGTTTTCATTTCTTTTCTTTTTTTGCAAAGCAAGTGGAAGAGGAAGAGGAAGAAGGAAGGGACACGTGCTTTGTTTTTAAAGCTTGGCAAGTCACTGGACGTTAAGGACACGTGCTGAGACGCCATGGTGCCAGTCACGTAATTTTGTGTATCTGGGACCTATGATGTGAAGGGGAACCTTTTCCCTGTGGAAAGAAGTGACAGAAGAGAGAGGTAAGAGAGGAAAGAGGTTTGCATCGCAGCCCACTGCATGCAAGAACCTGAACATGCAGGATTCCATGCATTTTTAGCAACTCTGCTTGTTTACACTAACTGTACTTGCACTGGGATGCAAATTTCATGGAAGTGAAAGGGTTTTAAGAGAAAGCAAACTTCTAGCACCTAGGGCTGACAAAAGGCACTTGACAATGCGTGGTTAATACCCACTGAATTCTCAAAAGCCAGAACAAAGCCTGGTTCTTCAGCTGTTCGGGGGGGGGTGGTCTTTATTACCCTTGTCCCTCCCGTGGCTAGCTAAATCAGAATCGTGTAATATAAGAAGCCATGCAAATCTTCAAACTGCATTATTTACACAGGTCACAAAAATTAGCATTTCCTGGTGCAGAATCTTGATTGATTTTCAAATGCCAACTCCATGCATCTGTTTAACTCTGTTGAACACAGCCCTGCCAACATATTTGCCTTTAATTGCACCATAAACTGCAAGGCCACTATATCACAAGGAATATTGTCCATTGTGATATACTGCTAAAGCCACAACAAACACTCCACACATCCCAAGCACTTATAAGTCTGCTGCAACTGGTTGTAGAAAATCTGTCCTGTTACGAACTAGGGATGGGCAGACCAACTACATCTGATTCAGAACTGATCCAGTAGATACCAGTTTAGAAAATAAAAAGGGTATGTAAGGCTTTCTGCTTCCACCTGGTAATTCAACAGGTCCCATTGCCCACCTACCTTGGCTAAGACAGGTGGCACCACTTTGTATTCCTTAAAGCAAAGTTTGGGAAACCTGAATGTCTATAGTGGAGACCAAATGCTGGAGAACCTTTGGTCCCTCAAATGCTGTTGTACCATCATTCCAGACCACTGGCCCTGCTGGTTGGGACTAATGGAATCTGGAGTAAGTGGTCTACCAAGAGGATCTCAACCGGAACAGAATGGGTACAGGCTACAGAGAAAGCATTACCACACATGTACATTTGTTCAAACAACTGGGCGTCTTTAGAATCCCACCTGCCTGTCTCCTTGGTAATGTCACTTGCTTATCAAAGCATTCAACGTAATTGGAAACATTCTCATGCCACTTCTATGAAAAGTGGCCCAAAGTTTAGTAACTACCACATGATTTTGGGGAAAGGATCATTTGCTTAATTAATGAAAGGGACCGAATGAAGTTATGAAGGCAATCTAAAGATGAACAGGGTACCAAATATTCAAGGTGAAGCACCTTTAAAAACTCAGCATAAACTTCATTCTCTGCTTTCTTGTTCCTGCCTTTCCATTTCTATACACAGCCTGAAAAAATGTGAAACTTGGCCAGGTTTTATAGCAAAATTCATTCTTGCAAAAGTATGTCAGGAGTTTAAAAGGGGGCAATACTAAGTCTTATGCTACTATCTACAATAACGTGCAAATGTTTTGAACTTTGCACCCACATTAAGAATTTTTTTCATACTATTAATCAAAAATAAACCATGCAACACATCAAATTATATTTCAGATCAATAACTTACTTTGCTTTCTTTGAATTATCAGGTTCTGGTTCTTTCACTGCAAATAAATAAACCACTAATTACATTTCCATCAGAACACCACAGAAGTTTCTGTTTTTTCACATTTCTGCCATAATCCACAGAACCACTAAGCCTAATTTCCTTTATGAAAAATAATGGCATCTAGCATCCTCTAAAATCACAAGTGTCTTAGGTAGGGTGCCCTGTTTTTAAAGGAAACCTACTAGGTTCATGACCACCATTTTTTTATGGGCATCTCACTCCAATGTTCAGCTAATCTTGTAATTATTAACAATTTAATCTATAAATCTTAGTCCTGAAGTGTAAAACTATTGTTTCAAGCTTTTCGATATGCCTAACCAATTACCACTTGTTAAACTGTCGTGAATGTTTTTATACCACTTTTCTGTCACCATTTTTAATCAACAATACCCCTCCCCAATATTTTCTGACATTTCTTTCTGGCTGCTTACACACCATACATGTAAAGCATGTTATACACACACTTAAGAATCCTGGGAACTGTAGTACCCCTTGAAGATTTGTAATTCCTGGCACCCTTAACATACTACATCTCCCAAGAGTCTGCTGAACTTTAAATGCATGCTATATATGCAGCCTCCCTCTCACTCACTCTCTTTTAAACAAAAGTATTTGTAAAATGTGATTGATTGATTGATTGATTGATTAAATGTATGGAATAATCTCATTTGAGAAGTTAAACATCACATTATGTTTACAGGTATTATACCTGGAAAGACTCACACTATTATTTAGAACAACAACAGGGGAAAAAACTTTTTCAGAGTAACTTTCAAAGACTGGCAAAAGTAATAGAAAACATTAAGCAAACTCTCCTGGTAGCTGGGATCCAAAGAGCTATTTAGACTCATGCAAGGGTTCTCATCCTACCCCACTGGGAAGTTTTATTCTTTCAACACCCAACTCTCAAAGTACTTTGGAAACTCTCCTTGATTTCCAAAAGGGGTCTACTGCATAGCACACACTGCACTGCTATTGGACCCACTGCTATTGGACCCACAGAATTAACTACACAGCTTTTTATTTATTTATTGCCATTATCTGCTGAAGCTTCCATAATACATGAATATAGGACAATGCCAAATGCTACAACCATTCAGAAAGTGGAACTCACTGTGTTCGGTGCCAGTGATCTGTGCAAGGATGCGGAAAGAACGTGACTGGGTAGTTCCTGTCCTTGGGTGCCAATCCTCGGTATCCTCCATCAATCGTTTCTTGCTGTTGTTGCTGTGAGTGGGTGGGTGGTAAAACTCTGTATTTGTATACACAACATGCTTCCGAGGTGGACTAACAGAATAGAGAAAAGATGGAACACCAGTAAGTGAAATAAAATTTAAACAGCATCATTGCTATTGCTATTATTATTACAATTACACTAAACTGGTTTGCACGTCATGTTAAACCACAGTTAACATACCTTGGCTTGTTGCACCATCTAAACCCTCGCTCACAATTTGCTTATCTCCAAATGGTAAATCCTTGAAGTTTGTACTTGGCTTACAGCGCGAAAACACGGTTTTAAAAACAGCTACCATTACACTGTTTGTTTGCATTAAATCATAGTTAAAACATTAACTATGGTTAAGCATCACATGTGAACACAACCACTGACATCATTCAGCCCGGACACTGAGATCCAGCGCCGAGGGCCTTCTGGCGGTTCCCTCACTGCGAGAAGCAAAACTACAGGGAACCAGGCAGAGGGCCTTCTCGGTAGTGGCGCCCGCCCTGTGGAACGCCCTCCCGTCAGAAGTCAAGGGAATAAACAACTACCTGACATTCAGAAAACACCTAAAGGCAGCCCTGTTTAGGGAAGTTTTTAATTTGTGACTCTGTATTGTATTTTGATATTTGTTGGAGGCCGCCCAGAGTGGCTGGGGAGACCCGGCCAGATGGGCGGGGTATAAATAATAAATTATTATTATTATTATTATGACTGAGATTGAGACATTAAATACACTGAAATGTATCATCCATTTTTGCAAGTAAATCCATGTAAGATTCAGTCCTGGCCTTTTGTCATAATGGTCGTATATCGTGTAATTTGCAATCAATTTCTACCTTATGGAATGCATGAACATCAGCTAACATTGCAACATGTGCAGCAACATTTTCTCTCTTTTTCTTGTCTTGGTTCACACGTTAGCCTCTTAAAGAGATACTGTATTCTTGCTTTGCACCTCTACAAGTAAAGAAGGGAGGTGCCATGATCCCCAGACGTAAACATTGCTTAGAATGTTTCTAATGCTAACTTCCTTCCCTATTATGCCTACACTAGCAGATTTATACAAGACACACAGCACACATGAAATACTCGTGCAGCATTTCTCAGGGTCCAGCGTCTAAAGTGCTGTTTTTAAAATCTAGGTACCAGGGCCTTGTATGCAAAGGAGCCACAGCACAAGTTAAAAAGAAACATATTTTTTTTAAAAAAAGAAACAAGTAACCAATGAGAGTGGAATTTTGCACATTTGTTTTACCCTTAGTTTGCATCTCGTGAATCAACTCTTAAGGAGTCTTTGCTTTTGCCACATGCAATACTGACTTGCCACTGCCTTAATCTCTAGCACAGTGGTGGGGAACCTGTAGCCCTCCAGATCAACTCTCATCATCTCCAGCCATTGGTCATGCTTGTTGAGCCTGGTTAGAGTTGCAGTCCAGCAACATCTGGAGGGCCACAGGCTCTCCACTTCTGTTCTAGCACTACTCAACAGTAATATGAAGAGTATGAGGAGCCAGGAGCAAAGTTTGTCTGATTTAGAAACTGCCCTCCTCCCTCTATCTGTTAATACAGAGGCTGGTTGTGCATATGGACAACATTTTCCAGCATCTGTAGATTATGAGTAAGAAATTATCTTTCTTGCACAACATAAAAGTTCCATTTGAAGCATGCACACACTGCTGATCTACACATACAGGTGAGCTTTTGGCAATTACCGTTTAGGTGGGTTTTGTCTTTTATGAATTTGAAGGGCATGGCAGAAGTATGGAAAGAGTCCAGAATAAGGAGAAATAGGAAGAGGGGGAGGGAGGAGACAGAAGACAAAAAGAATTAAGAACAAACAGTTGAAAGTTTCTGTTGTATTCGATAACCAAATATACTTAATATATATTTTCCCAATTCTTCCATTTGTTTGCATTCTCACCTTGCCTTTCTGTCCCAAGCAAGAAGGATGCCATTACAGATATACACAAACACGATCAAGTAAAGGAAATAGTTAGTACTGTGTACTATTTGTCACTAAATACTGCACCCACTAGCAACAATCGAAGGAAAGGTATTTGCTTCTTTACTTGTACACATACAATCTCTACAACGTGTGCTACAACACGTCAGTATGGGGTGAAGAACAGGACTGTTTACAAAACATAAAATAAAAAATGCACCCTGTCCCATTAGCATAAATGTGCACACAGGGTCTTGTGGACTCATCGCCCCTAGTGATACGTCTGTAAACAGACCCAATACACTGTAAAATGGTAAAAAAGGTAAAGGATCCCTGGACGGTTATGTAAAAGGCAGTTCATAAATAATCAGTAACTGTTTTTCTTGCTCCTTTTCTCCATTTTTGTTTCTCGTAACCTAGACTAGTTGGAAAAATACTTGTAATAGAAGTATTAAAGTATTAAAAATAGAAGCTTAGGTATATGTATAATAGCCACCCCCCCCCCTTGAGCAATAGTCACCTTGGACTGGACCTAACCATGCATGTGTCCTTTACATTGAGCAATTGGGTCAATGTGTGTGCAATGCACAATTAAAATTACCATCAAGAAATATTACAAAATAGGAGAGGGGAAGTAGGAATCCTTCTCCAAATAAACAGCTCATAGTATTAACACAAATCTTTTGGGGCATAATTTGTGTGCACAAAGATTTTGCATATTCTTATGTGTGATGTTAATTTTACAATCTTTTTTTTTTAAAACTGAAGCAAGCTATTCCTAAGAAATCCAGGGGTTAATTACAAAGAATAGCTACAGAATACAGCATTGTTTTATGTACTGTTGGGAGGGAAAACATGCTTAAGTAGTTAAGAGGCAAATTATATTAGTGAAGTACTTACACCTCATCAGGGTTACTGAAGGAAGGGAGAGACAGAACAACAGACAGACAATGGAGAAGATTCCAGGGTGACGGAGTACAGATAGGAAATTGCATATAAAAGTGAAGCAAGAAAAAGTTAATAGAAAATTATTTAGGAAATCAGAGCAAATGAGTAAATCAAAATCAGTAAGATTTAATAACAGGATCACTCAAAATCATGAACCTATTAGTTAAAGGCTAACGGGTATTGTGAATGGCAAAGGTTAGCATAACTTCTTTTTGTTGGCCCTTTCTAGTAGTTACCAAGTTTGGTAGCAAGATGGTGCCACAGGCAAAGCTAACGTTAGAGTGCACTTGCTTCTTTTCACAAAGTCAATTTATATAGTAATGATTTTAGTTCACTCTAGCCAGGAAAGTATGGAAGGGGAAGCAGGTAGGAAAAAATGGGTACTAAACATATATTTAGCTATGTTAAGTTTAATTACAACATGCTTGAGGCTGCAATCCTAAACATATGCGCTTGGGAGTAAATCCCTTTGAACTCAATGCAGCTTACTTCCATGGAGACATGCATAGGTTTGTAGGATAAAAGGTCTAATTGTTACAATTTTTCATAACAGTAAAATTAATCATTGTATTATTGTTGCTGTTATTGCTATTATTATTACTACAAATGAAAGACGCGAACTACAACAAAACTTCTTATTTGGTTTAAAAAATGCATACTGTGTGCAGTGTAAAAATGCAAACGATTAATGTTAATCACTTTTTAAAAAGTGATGCATTTGTCTTGCAAATTTTGAATTCTAAAGCACAACCGTCATGCATGCTACTTCTTAAAAAAATATGGAAACACAATTCCACTCAAGGTGCCACTGATACTAACTTTGTCACTGTGGTTTCCTGCAAAAGAAAAAAGAGCAATTCGTATGTTTATTGTACTGACTTCCCTATTGCTGCATCCAGAACATATGCCAGCGTCACCGAAGTCCAAGTGCCTCCTCACATTTTTAAATTAAATATGTCAGCAAACTTGTAAGAACACATTTCGTTCAGTGCGGCGTCAAGTGATCGGTCTGATGCTAAGAGAACAGTGTTCATGCATAGGTTGTTGACAAGACAATAAACATAAAAAAAACCAAAATGGCACACAGCAACTTAAAAACCAAGCCAGCCCATGCTGCAGTTGAACATAGTCCTCTCAGGATAATGATGAACTGACGTCTTGGCTTACACCCACATGTGGACTCCCCCCCCCCCACTGGGAGTTTGGGACGTTGGGTAACATTTTCCTAATCAGAGCTCATGTGGCATGGTGATCAAGGACATGTATGATGTGGGTGTGTCCTTGGTTCATATCTCAGCTCAGACATGAATTTCCCCAGAGTGATCACAGCGGCCTACCTAGAACACCTATTGTAGGAAGTACTGAAATAACCTGGACACTGGGGGGGAGACACATGACAAGGCTGCAGTTCTGTGCTGCTTGCTCTGCCACATCTAAAGCCCTTGCAGTATGCTTGGGGCAGGAAGTGGGAGCTGACTTTATTTGTTCCCCCTGCCACCACCCATTTTTCTTTTTTTTAAAAAAGAAAAGCCTAACTGGGTATAATGGGAGGGAAATCAACAATGTTACCTCTAGGGCTGGAGTGGTTTCAGGCCCAATAGGTAGGTGTGTCTATGGAACAAGAGGGATTTGGACCCACTCTCCAAGCATCACCCTGAAATGTTCTGTGTTGGGTCCTGCCACCACTGGAAAAACTACGGTACTAGCAGTACTTTTGCTTCTATTTTGTCTTTGTTTTTTGATGTCCTCTCTGCTGGGTTAATGAAGGGACTGTTCGCAGATGAAGGTGGTGGCTGGTCCTGTACAAGAGGCAAGGAAGGGAAGATCTCCCAGCGTGGAAGGCTGGGAGAAGAAAGGGAAGCTCCCAGGTGAAAGCTGGGAGGGTCCACCTATTTCTTTGTGAGACAAGGGTTAAGATCTACCTGTGAGAGAAGACGTTGCATTGTTTTTTCTCTTTGTTTTTCTGGTTTTTCTTTAGAATAAGTTTGCTTTTTTATTGTATTGTATTATGGGATGGATGGATAGATAGACAGATAGATGATAGATACTACTACTAGCAGTATTTCTTCACTGGCCTTTTGAAAGCTTTCTGCTGGCAATAGCAAAGACTCTTCCAGGGGCGTTAAGTGCCATCCTGGCAGTGAAACTGCTCTCCAGCGAGAGAGAAGCCAAGATTCCTCTGCTAATACATATAAAAGTAATGGCAGTCAATAGGTAATTTCAAAGGTCTCTTTATATATAAATACACTTCATGTGACACGTTTTGATTTAGCATTTGTAATTTCATTTTCAGATGTTTAGAAACGACTGGAAGTTCATTTTGCACATAAAAGGGCTATCCTTGCTCTTATTTTAAACATTGACAAGTTGCCTATTCATTTACCTTTCTTTTTGAAAAGGATTGTTGTTTTTTTAGTGAAACAAGACCCTTTTTGTTTCCTTTGCTGTTTAAGAGACTGACGTGGCTACCTCTCTGAAAATAGTTACCTGAATTAGTTTCTAATTTCTGGAAGCAATTGTACTAGAACTATGGCCCCAAGCCATACACAAAAGCATGCTTGTACTTAATCTCAAAGTGCACTGCATGTATAGATGTGACATGCTGCGGACTAGGAAGACCTCCAGTAAACAGATTGTATTACTGAGGTCTAAATATATTTATAAAAAGGGCAGTGCAACGTCTTGCTGTTTAATCAGCACTAGATCTCTCATGTGTAAGCAAATTCTTGTCACACTAATAATTGCTCAAGCATCATTTGAAACCATAATATTTTCAGTACAGTTAAGCCCAACAAGTCTACAGCTATTTCTTTTTTACTTCGCTAGATAATATCAGAAATTGGGCTTTGAATAATATTGGAAAATTGGAGAAATGCTTAGCTAGACTGCACTGCTGCTAGATTTTTGCAGTGAAGAATATAATGGATATATATATATATATATATGCTACCTTAAGAGAAGTTAGAATATATGTATATTCTGTTATTTATTCCTAACACTTATTTATAAAACAGTTTTGGGGAAATGAACAAGAAAGTACAAAGCTCAAGGCTCTTCATGTGACCCCAAGGCAAGTCAAACCCCCTTCATATCTTCAATATGGAGATAATGGTACTGATACACTTTATGATATTCTTGTAAGAATTCCTGGAGATCATGTACATGAAGCAACTTAAAATTATTTCTTAAAAATTATACCGTGCAAAGCATTATATAATCTAATGACCAGAATTTTCACTGTTTGCCAGATTTACTAGTTGGAAAGCAGTTTTTTAGGCTGTCATCAGATTTCAACTGGGGGCGGGGCGGGAGGGAGAGACAGCCTTGACAGAACGAAGTCATTTTCGTTGTAATAAATTGTATTTGAATGCTAATTACCGCAGCTGAATGGCAGCTCCCATGTCTTTGCAAAAGATAGCTTTTCCTGGAAGGCTGCAAATGGTTTGCCAAGATATATTTATGTTTTTGTTTGCTTTGAGTTGTCAGGAACTCTTCCCCCTTATTTTAGATAGTGTGGAACCATGGTATCATCTGCTCATGAGAGCTGTAACAATTGCTATGCCATCTGTGCAACACAAGATGCATAAGGGTTGCATTGTAGGCATTCTGTTGAAGTAAATGTGCTGGCTGGGGTGGGCATTCCAGACGCAAAGGTCAAACCTTTTATCTCTCAAAGCGCTTACGAACTTTCACTACACACATTAAATTGAGTGGACCTGCCTTTAAAGTGCACATGTACGAAGTGGGCTAAAAAGGCTCAGTTTGCTACCTCTCTGTGTGAAACGCCTTCTCCTAGAACTTGGTCCATCTCATTATTCCTGGCAGGGATGGGGAACATATTTTCCTATACAGGGTATATTTTCTAAGGGACAATCTGTTGAGGGCTGCATGCCAATGGTATATGAACCATTACCAGGGCTATGTTTCTAGAAAAAGAGGTGCCAGAACTCACCATGAACCCACCTGAGAGTTCCGCCAAGTTCCAGCTGAAAAAAGCCCTGATGGTACCCATATGAACTTACCTGGTGCCTCCTCCATGAGAGGTTCGGAGGGCAGTAACACAAGTATTGGGCCTTTTCTGTGGTGGCTCCACATTAGTGGGTTGCTCTCCCCAAGAAGGCTTTAGGCAGCAGGCAAAACCTTTCCTCTTCTCCCAGGCCTTTGGCTAATTAAACAATCTATGGCCTTTTAAACTGTGTGTGTTTTGTTTGTTTGTTACTATGATATACATTCTTGTGTTGTAATATTGTAAACCGTCCGGTGATCCTCAAATGAAGGTGGTATAGAAATTTATTTATTTTTTTAAAGGGTGGGTGTGAGACGGCCAACCGTTCTTTCTCAATATAGCTCCCTCGTTTTTATCTCTCTTCATGTTGTGAAATGGCAGACTAATGATTCCCCTGGAGCACTTTCCCTATCTCCTTTTTCCATCATTCCATCCTTTTGGCCTGCTTCGCATTTCTGCTAGAGTCCTCCTTATCCCTCACCCTACACTGCATGAAATTAGGCTGAGAACCACAAGATCTCCACACCTGGCCTCAGTAAAATAGTATAAGGTTAACTGCTGTGAAAGGATTGAAATAAGAAGCATGTCACAGGCCTCAGTGTTTGATGAAATCAAGAATGTCCACAAAACCTTTCCACAAAACATTGTCTATGTCACATACTTAAAACTTGCTCAATTGTCATTTCATAGCCCCGGGGACCACTAGGAACTGCAGTTTTGTGAGAGGACTGAGGTGTCTCCAACACATAATTCCCAGAACTCTCACCTAACTATAGTCCTTAGGATTCTTTCGGAAAAGCCATTACAATTAAAGTGGCTTAAAACCAAGTAAGTTATTGGATACGCAGCCAAATTTCACCGAGAAGCTCTTTTAAAAAACAAAAAAGATAGAAAGATAAATTGCCTAGGAAACCCTTTTTTAAGACCATCAAAAGAGGGGGAAAGGTTTCCTGAAACCACCTACCCATTTTGCTCTTTACTGTCACCCTGGTTCTCTCTGAATCCTCTTCGCTGTCCCTCTGCCACCTCCTGGGCATTGTCGTTGAAAGAGGTGTTCAAGGATGCATTGTGTGTGGGCTGCCATGGGATATTAACTGCAGGTTTAGCAGCGCTCAGCTCAGGTGAACGCTGGTCAGCGTTAGACTTGGCGTTAGCATGCAGTCCGGAGGCGGTGAAAGTGGGAGGCGTGACATTGGCCAGTGGTGTAAGGGAAGCATGTGATGAAAAACTTGCATGAGCTGGAGTGAAGGCAGATGATGGCGATGGAATGGACGTGATCTTGGAAGCTGCCATAGACCCAAAGGGTCTTGGGGCCTTATTGAAGGCTATGTTGGCTGTGGATGGAACTTTGGGCACGACTGCGGACGGAATGGGCACAGGCTTAACTAGTTCCTTAGGCTCTACCTATGTGAAATAAAAACAACACACAAAAATACACAAGAAAGCCACACGGACACACACACACACACATACATATGGCATGCAAAATGTAAGTGTCATCTGTTGCAGTTTCATCTTGAAACACAAACTGATGACCAATGAAGGATTTCCCATTACATAGCTTTACCCACAAAGCACTAGTTCTAATCACACACATGGCATGCACTATTGAGGAGAAAAAGTTGAACACGCATGAGCTGGGAACTGACCAAAAATATTCATAATTGACTGGGCTTGCGTGTTAAGAGATAAAGGAGACTCACCCAGTGCAACAATCAGAGGTAAGTAGTGGAAAATGCAAAGCCCAACATAAATATCTTCATTTTTTCGACCAGTATTGAATAACCATTTTGCTATTTTCCAATGTGACCAAGGGAGTTCTGGGCTTGTGTTTCTTGAATTACTGTCTCCCCGTGAATCACTGCCAACCTCTTTTTTTATTCAAGGTGATTTTTCACAAGAAGTTTGCTGCATCACATGGGGCTGTGCTGCTCAAAGTGTGTGCGGGGTTGTGTGCGTTAAAACATCCAAGGTCCTCACAACATTTAAAATAGTTCACTGTGCTGTATGGCCTTCATTTACACACTTCTAGGGAAAATGTCAGAAAAGGGCACCCAGAATTATAATGGGAATGGCTCAACTGTTTTCCTAGAAGTTTGTAAATGAAGGCTATACAGTAGGAGGAACGTTTACAACATTTGTGGCCTTTGAATTTAGAGAAAAGCCAAGTGAGAGGGCACATGACAGAGGTGAATGGAACATGGAGAAAGCAGATAGAGAGAAATTCTCTCTCCCTCTCTCTCTCTCTCATTGGGATACCCAATGAAGCTGAATGTTGCAAGATTCTGGACACAGTGCATAGCTGAATTATGAGATTCACTCCCAGAAGAGGTAGAGATGGCCACCAACTTGCAGGACTTTGAAAGAGGATTGGATAAATTCAAGGAGCTAGTTATCAGTGACTACTAGCCACAATAGTTCTGCCACTACTGTCAGGGGAAGTATGCCTGCGAATACCAGTTGCTGGGAATTGCAAGCAGGGCTGCTTTACAGCTCAGGTTCTGATGGCAGGATTCTCATGGGCATCTGGTTGGCCACTGTGGAAACAGGATGCTCAACTAGATGGGTCTTTGGTCTGATCTAGCAGGGCCCTTCTTACCAATAAGACAGAAATTCCTGGCTGCACTATACTCCTCCTCGGGTTGTTTAATTAAAAGGCAAATTTGCATATTTGTTCTGAAAAGTGAATCTCAGTATGAGGCAAGAAGCACCTACCATTTCCACATTTAGTTGTGGGTTTTTTTTGGGGGGGGGTGTTATTCAGATAGTCATGAAACTCAGGTCTAATAAAGTTAGATGGAATCAGACAGAAAAGTAATATCCAACTACTATAAAAGACAGGGACAACCTTAGGTTGCCTATCACAAGTATGTCCCTTTCAAGAAGCTATGTTTTCTGTCTTTCCAGAGTTCTTTTTAGCTATTGTATGAACTGTGACTTAACATCCAGGCCCCCTATATTTTGGAGACTGAAGCCATAGTAGTCTGTGAGGAAGATACAGCAAATGTATCCTCAGTAAAAAGTTGCACACTCAGTTCCTATTACAAAGACACATGAACTCCATAATCTCCCAGAAGGCTTTGTACATGGTTAAGTACATTCTAGAGGTAAGGAACAATGGGCTAGGTAGTGTATGCATGATGTTAACATAGTTTGGTCCTGACTGAAACAGGTATTTTCTTGGTATTGTTGCTTTTGTGCCCAGCTTTGAACTCTCATATTATCCTATTGCGTAAGTGGCCTGCACAGCATACCCAGTCATCCTCAAAATGAATGCAAAGATAGGGCTTTACAGATCAAGATAAACATATTGAAACACCACTTTTTTGTTGCACTGGAAGAGCTCTTCAATTAATACATGTTAAGAGAAGGATTTCAAGGAGTTAATTGGTTACAGTGATACACCCTTTGAAGTGGAGGACTTACCTGTTGCACAGGTATGGGATCAGGTTTCGGAGCAGAAGGTGCTCTGAAAGAAAGAAAAAAGAACAGGCCATGTAAATTCTAAAGAAACCTACCACACGTAGTTCAATAATCTTCTAAATCACTATATAGCCTCTAACAGCACAATCCAATCAAAAGCTAAGCAGTTGGGGATCCCACTGATTTAAGCAATGCTTAATTCAAACCAGTGGTATTTGTCAATGGACCCACAGAGCTTTACACAGTGTATTAGTTTTCTTAGAATCCAAAGTCTTATTTCAAACTGCAAGAAATCAGTTGCTTAACTTAGTATTTGAATAGCAAAGCATTTGCATCCCAAAGTTGAAGAATGGCTTCGGAGTATATTGGATGCATTCGCAACAGAAAAAATTTCCATGCTTAAATTATGACACAGCACCACACTCCAATGAGAGCCAGTTTGGTGTAGTGGTTAGGAGCGGCAGACTCGTAATCTGGGGAACCGGGTTCGTGTCTGCACTCCTCCACATGCAGCTGCTGGGTGACCTTGGGCTAGTCACACTTCTCTGAAGTCTCTCAGCCCCACTCACCTCACAGAGTGTTTGTTGTGGGGGAGGAAGGGAAAGGAGATTGTTAGCCGCTTTGAGACTCCTTCGGGTAGTGAAAAGCGGGATATCAAATCCAAACTCCTTCCTTCCTTCCAATGGGTTAACTAACAGAAACCACACAATTCACAGTCTATAAGATGGTGGTGGCAGATACAGGAAAAACACATGTATTCTATCATCCAGTTATAGTCAACAGGTTGGGCTTCCCATTGGATATTGGTGCACCATGTATACATTTGCCACTGAACTGCAAGTAAAGAAAAATCCAAGGAGAATTTAGAGATTCCCAGAATGGCAAAACACTTAGGAAAATCGGTGATTGAATGGGAGGAATCTGATACAGTTAGAAACAATTTCAGAGGGGTTTCACTCTTCCCTAATGAATCTGTACTAATTAACACTAAGAACAAATAAGACTTTGGCTGGATCTAGACACGTTCAAAGAGGCCTTTCAGTTAAATGCATTGTAAACTTTGTATGAGAAATCAGGCTGGCAAAAACAGAACTCCACAGCGCTATCTGGTGTCACAGTGTTATCATGTATATACAAGGCATATAAAGCTCTTTTTCTTTGCCAATGTAGCTGAGTCCTTTGCCTTCTTTGAGAAACAGGTCTGCTCTCCTGTTTCAGAGACCATCCAGTGGGAACATCCAATGAAACATGACTACATGGCCCCCCAAATAAACATTTGGGTATATCAATGTTAATATGTAATTACAAATTAGTCAGTTTATAGAAATACAGTGAAGAAATGGCCATGTTTCAGTGGTAAAACACATGCAGAAGGTCCCAGGTTCAATCTCTTGTAGGGCTAGGACAGTCCCTGTCAAATCATGAAGAGCTGCTGCCATTTAGGAATAAGCTAGAAGGAACAGTGTGGTTCTGTATAAAACAGCTTCCTAAGTACATAGAAGCAAAACTTAAACAAAAGTAAAGCCTCAACTATAGCTGTAGCTAATGAAAATGGTTGCTTTCTCCGTAGTTGTACATATAAAACGAAAAACATGTATTGTTTCCATATTTGCTTTCAGCAGGTCTGGCACAATGGAGTGGAGGAAATCAAACCACAGCGTCTAGAGTTTCAACTAGAATCTTAAATCTCGAATTTCCTCTTCCATAAAAAAATCTCTTCTACATGCAAATGGAACACTTCAAATTACCATGTTTATATTTGATGTCATCCTTACAACATAAATATCCAAAGATATGGCCCAGGCCCCTATGACTGCAGTGCCTGTATGCAGAGGGGTTGCCAGAGTATTAAATAAAGGCTTATTGCCCCCACCCCACCAGCACACACAACATAGTAGGCAATTATGGGGATTAGGAGCCGCTCCCTCTTTGAGTTTGAGTAACCACAGAGCCTAGGGCTTGCTGATAAGAAGGTCGGTGGTTTGAATCCCCACGATGGGGTGAGCTCCTGTTGCTCGGTCCCTGCTCCTGCCCACCTAGCAGTTCAAAAGCACGTCAAAGTGCAAGTAGATAAATGGGTACCGCTCCAGCGGGAAGGTAAATGGTGTTTCCGTGCACTGCTCTGGTTCACCAGAAGCGGCTTAGTCATGTTGGCCATATGACCAGCTGTACGCCGGCTCCCTCGGCCAGTAACTCAAGAGGAGCGCGGCAACCCCAGAGTCGGACACGACTGGACCTAATGGTCAGGGGTCCCTTTACCTAACTTGCCCTGAGTTGAGAGATGAGGCTGGGAGAGGCTCAATGAGGGGCATGCAGATGTCACAATCCCAATATGAAACAAATCTCCCACAGACATGCAAGAGAGGTTTGCTTCAAACCATCTCTATCCCTGCTGCTATTTGCACATACCAGTGTTTGTTTATAAAATAAAGCAGCATTTCTATGGCTCTGCAGCTGAACCTAAAATGCAGAATTGTGCAGGCAAGGCATGGCATTGAACGAATTCCGGCGATAAAATCGAATGCCTTACAGTACATTTCTTATAAATTTGGGATTCAATTACTTACCACCACCACCCTCCCCCTCAACACATTGTGGTTGGAAAATAACTATCTGCCCAGAGATTCCTGAAATGTTCTAACTGCTACTACTCTGTTCAGGGTATTGTGTAAGATGGAACACAGAAGCATATATAAAAAGCAGTTGGGTCATCAAAATACAAATGAGAAAATTGCTGTGGTTGTGAAAATTGACGAGGAGGGGAAAAATAAGGACAGGCATCATTTAACGATGGAAAATGCTTTGGCACAATAATATCCATGTATATTACGTTAAGCGTGAATTCAGATGAATTGCTGATGTGTTAAAAATGAACAGACCCCATTCTTCCCTGGTGTGAAAAGAGTCTGTCTACAAGACTACATGAGAGTGGCTACTTCTGCAAGTCCTTCCCACTTCATCATTGTCCTGGCTCCTGGTTGGAATGTGATGGACTAGTGAGGATCCACATGATTTCACCTCCCCTCCATTTCCAAAGCTAAGCACAGTGCAGCATTATGCTTGCACCAACATTAATAAAAACGATTAGGTTTAACCAGAGTACACCAAACTCCTTAGAACGCTGCAGTGTTAACACTGGTACAGATGTAAAAAGAATTAGCAGAAGTAGAAACTGGGGTGTTTTTTCTTCTGTCTTTCACACACAGCCACTAGGACTCCCTTTAACCTCAGTTAAGAATTCTGAAGGGACGCAGGTGGTCTAAACCACTGAGCCTCTTGGGCTTGCAGATCAGAAGGTCGGCGGTTTGAATCCCGCGAAAGGGTGGGCTCCCGTTGCTTGGTCCCAGCTCCTCCCAACCTAGCAGTTCGAAAGCACGTCAAAGTGCAAATAGATAAATAGGTACTGCGGTGGCGGGAAGGTAAACAGCGTTTCCGTGCGCTGTTCTGGTTTCGCCAGAAGCGGCTTAGTCATGCTGGCCACATGACCTGGAGAAACTGTCTGCGGACAAACGTTGGCTCCCTCGGCCAGTAAAGCGAGATGAGCGCCACAACCCCAGAGTTTTTTGCAACTGGACTTAACTGTCAGGGGTCCTTTACCTTTACCTTTAAGAATTCTGAAATGTTATGTCTGCACAGAATCAAGGCACCTTTGTGAATTACTGGAAAAGAAACCACAATATCCAATGGGAGACATTTTTCATACATCTCATTATAATTAGCTGATTAGTTGATGGACATTTAATAATTTGAATATGTATTTAAGTGCTTCTCTACAAGCACTGAGAAATTATTTGTGTACTTTATCTTAGCAAAAAAAGTTCAATAATAGTAATGCATTTTAACGAGTGGCACCACGGTGTCATTAACAACCAACACATCACATTACATCTCTATCCTGCCTTGGTTTGATAGAACTCAAGGCAGGATACACAGTATTGCTGGTTGAGGAGCTGACCAGACTGAAACCTGCTTAGCTTCAGCAAGTTGGCCGCATCACGTACTTTCAAATAGGAGGTTCACTAAGCACCAATAAATGCAGGTCTCATTGTTGTAAGAACTTATAAGACTGTTGTAGCTGGCACAACAACACACTCCTTATTCTTATTTTCCTGTGTGATGGGGAGGGGAGATATAGGAAAATCACTTCAAGTTGCACCAGCATTCAGCACAGCCATATATGAAAAAATGAAGCAATGTGTTCTTTGGTACAGGAAATCTGGACCAGCAAACTCTTCGTTCTTTACATTCTTGTTTTATTCACCTTTTCCTGCTTATTTCAGACATAAAAATAGGTTAACACAATATGAAGAGCTCTGGCAAGTTATCCAGCTATTTGGAAAGGTTTGTGCTTTGCCAAAAACTGCATTGTTTCGTGTTATAGTAATTTCAACTGTGTGGTTTTTTTTAAAGCAACTAAAAGAAGTGGGAAGAGAGGGTGAGCCAGCTAGAGGGCAGCTATTTGGGCCAAGTGAGACCTGAATTCAACTGCTCACTAAGGCATAAAGCTTATTGAGATAGGACAGCTTGCTCAATGTCCCCTCACCTCACATTAACTAACCTTATAGATCAGTTGCAGCACTTTTAGGCTGACATTCTTTTCTCCCTTCTGTAATTGCTCCAAGAATTTCACAGCGGCATATACAATAATTCATAAGCAATTACCTTAACCACACTAGCATTATTACTATGATAAAAAACAGAGGTTTGGCAGTAACTGTGATGAAGTTGCATTGTCGGTTGGGAAAAAAAATGGGTCAGCAACAGAAACAATATTCCACTTCTGTGAGCTGAAGTGAAAGGTGTGGTTGACTAAGAACAACCACCACATGTTGCCCTAGTAGTGTCTAATATGTGTGGGCAAGGTAGGGGACACTGAAAACACATCCCAGGTAGAGTGCAGGAAGTTAGAAGTTAAAGGACAGGAAACCAAGATGCAAGGAAACAGAGCACATACTGGATGAAAATACTAGAGCCCATACTAGAGTCAGAGGAGATGGAGAAGAAAAGGTCTGAAGGAAGCTGAGGAAGAGCCTAGCTGTGGAAAAGCCTAGCAGGGCTTAAAAACAAGAGAGGTAAAAAGCTAGTTGATGGAAAGAAAAGAGTGTGAGCAGACAGAGAACATGGTAAAGGAAGTGAGGTGGGGGAGACAACAGGAGATGACACTGAAAAGGAGGAACCTGGGGAAACAATAGTGTGATGAATGCAGAAAGGAAGCGGCTGACAAGGGGGGGGGGATAGGCCTGAGGCCAATTTCTAGTTTTTAGGGTAAAAGCTGTGAGCTGATGACATAAAGAAAGCAGGTATGCAAAGGATGGACTACAGTAAACCATACAGAATGAAAGCATCTACATTATATATCTTCATACTTTCTCCCCATCATATGGTTTTCCAAGACACTCTACCTTGTAATAGGGTAAAGAATTATCAGAACACTTTTAACTACAGATGAACAAAAATTTATTTATCTTAGCACGCTCAAAACCTTTTGATTCACACTTTTATTATCATATTGCTTCTAAATATAACAATCAAACTTCTAAATAGCTACCACACACAAACCAACATGATGCCATTAACTAGTAAAATTAAAAGCCAACATTTAAATCTGTCAAATGCATTTTGACCAAAAAAAGAGAAGAAAAAAGAGGTCCTCTTCAGCATCTTAAAATGATGAATTTCTTAAAAGAACTGCTCGACATCTTCAAGATCTGGATGGGCAGGACCAGGCTTTCCCTGTAATGAACTCTCTCCATTTTCACAATTCCTAAAAGAAGGTATATCACTTTAAAAAATACACAAACTAATGCCCGCTTACACAGAACCATTACGGTGAATAATTCTCATCTTGTAATCTAATCTGTATGTATACCTACGTTTCTATCATAACAGATGGAACAAGGAGAAAATGGAAAGTAACAACTAGATTAGGTAAAAACTAAGCAGAAAAATATTATTACTGATTTCTGGCTAACGTGGCAGTCTGCCAATCATAATGTTATTCTCTTTCTACATGAAAGACAAGAGTCAAAACTTTTGCCACCATGTGGTGGAATTGTCAAAAACTGACAGTTTAAAGTGTTGGGGAAACTGCCAACTCTGCTAGAACTTGCCCACAAATCCTTGGAAAAATTGTTACACTCTCAATCCATCCACCCCACAATGTACCTGCAGTTCCACATTCACATGTGTATAGTACGACACAGTAAACTGATTTAAGATTACGCACAACAATGTTGCTCAATGAGTATTTCCCCCATCTCACTAATCTAGTTTGTGAGCCATGTTTTCCCCCCCTCATAGGTTTCTTAGCATTTGATTCGACAGGCAGTATCTAGTCCTTGGAAAAAATAGTGGGGGGAAACAAATTAAATTCCTGACCACTGGCATAGTTTAGAATTATGTGAACGAGTTGTAGTGACCCTTGGGCACACATACCCCCTTCCTTATCCTCCACAGCAGCCATGATTAATAGCAGCTTGTTATGATGTCCAATCCTGAACAAGCAATGGATACTCTTAACTATGATTTTTTTTAAACAAGCCAGGTTCAAACCATACCTTAGGAATCTGGGTTGTTTCAACAAACCATAGTTAAGATTAACCACAGATTGGATTCCACCATCACAACAAGCTGTGGCTAATACAAAATGGGGGGGGGGGGACCTAATTGAGGACAATATAGGACATGTGGGTAACAGACAAGCCCAGGTTCTCTGCTGTTCATTTTCATAACACTAAGCCTTGGTTTAGCATTGCATTTAAAACACAACCTATAAATGCAAAAACCATCCATGGAGTTAAAGGTGGGGGGAAACATAACATATGACTGATTATCAACGGCAATTTAATTAGAAAAGGTAAACCAATAACATATAACAGGACCAAAGGATTGGCAACAGTTTCAATTCGGAAATTAACAATTATTTCAATATAAGTACGGTAAAAGGATTTTAGTCACTGCGCCACATGAAACTGGCATATGAATGTTAGTGTGCCATGCTAGAACATAGGTCTCAAGCAAAGAATCTTTCTGCCCTTTTAACTTAATTTATACGCATGCCTTTTAAATAACCCAAATATGCTCTGTACAAATAAAACCTAGAATAGCTGGAATATAAACTTATAGTGGACATTGCTTATTTGTACAAGCAATTACTTTTCCATGTACGTACTAAAATAAGGAGGATGTGAAGAATCACAGTTATTAAATGGAAGCCGGTTTTGCCCTTTCATCCTAGTTGAAGTATCTCAGCAACTGGGAGTAAAATTCCTTTCATTGCTTTTAATTACAGTGATATAAAGATGCCCAGGTATAACTGACTATCATTCATCTTTCCCAATGAGTATTAAATATTTTGATTACTTATTCTTCCTCTCAGCAAACGAAACCATTTTTCTCCATTCCACATTTCTCCTGCAGGAAATTATAACGTTCCTTCTAATTAGCGTGCTTGGAATGTACATGGCCTAAAACTCATGGCAGAGCATTAAAGGCAGTTAACCACTCCCGGAGATGGTTTGCCTTTGAGGTAAGTCTTTAAAGAGCTAAATTTAAAAAGGGAGCACCTTCCACACACACACACACACAAACTTTAGAGCTGTTTCATCAGGAATTTATAACAGCTTTACTTGCCTCGTTTTCTTAAAATTCTGGAAAGTATGCTTGCAATCTGCTCCGTTCATATTCTTTTCCAACACCAAGAAAATTCTTCCCAAGCACTGCTGTCAATTCCCATGCTCTATTGCCTGACCATTATTGCAACCATACAAAGCTTCTAGCAAATATTCAAACTGTTCGCTGTCATTGTTACAGCTGGCTTTAACTGTTTGTACGCTACCTATTTTATTTAAGGACATGTATCACTTATGTGCAGGGCATTACCATGAATACTTTGGAGCAGGGGCATGGCAGGGACTCCAACTATAGGGGGCTCTGAGTGCCCAAGCACCCACAAACATTTTGATGTGGGTGCTCAGAGCACCCACACCGCAGGGCCCCCGACACAACTTCCGGTGCCTCACGAAGCACTAGAAGTCACGTGTGAGGCCTTGTGCTTTCCAAGGCACGGTGTGACATGGTGTTTCCTTTCTTAAAAAACTTCATGCAGCCCACAGTTGTCTGAACTGAGAGGCCAGTGCACACACTCCTGCTTACATTATAGGCTCAGTTGTCCTGATCATGCTGAACCACTACACACGACCAGGAGATAATTATATATTGGGCTGCTTTTGCAAATGCAGGCAATTAATAGATAGCTAAGGAATAAGATGCAGTGTTTAGAGCTGGGATTAAAAGTATAGCCCTGCTCCAAGAAACATGATAATGCCTTAGAGATGAGTATTTTGGGAACAGTTAATATCAACAGAAAATATAAATATTTTTGGCTTGAGTGTTGGGCACTCAAGCCAAAGCACTGGCAGTGAAGTCTCTCTTCTTCTTTCTCTTTGGTGATCACTTGTAGCCAAGTAGGATTGTCTTCCATGAACACAGTTTTAGCAGTGATCCATAAGTGACTGTGGAGGCCAATTCTGGATCCACACGTCCTTCCGCAGTGGGGACATAGGTTTCCAGGTGGGAGTTGATCACGGTGAGGGTTTGCCAAGCGTGCCTTTCTCTTAGAACGTTTCTCCCTTTCGTCCTGAGTTCGAGTGTCTTCAAACCCCATGACATCTTTAGTAAAGGCTGTTCTCCAATTGCAGCCCTCGCAGACCAGTGTTTCCCAGTTGTCGTGTGTTTATACTACGTTTTTGAAGATGTGCCTTGAGAGAGTCTTTAAACCTCTTTTGTTGAAGTAGTGAAGTAGACCAACATGCACAAATACAGCAGCAGACAGAGAGGTGGTCAGAGAGTCTGGGGCAGCTGCAGATAAGGAAGGCCACCAGGTCATCTCTTCACCTGCTGCCAGACCAGGGGATCGAGAAGCTCTGTACAAGGCAGCATTAGTGCTGGATTAGCTTGCAAGTGTCGCTTGATTTCTAGGATCAGAAGATTCTGGAAAGACTGCAATTCGTTCCTCTGCACAGCAAGCCAGGTGAGAAAAGAAAACCGTAGCTAACCTACAATTCAAGTCAGTGCCTGTGCCTGTTGCAGTGATATGGATGTGAATTTCATTTGGTCTGCATTTTAATTAGCCTAATTTGCACCTCCTGGTTTAGTGCATGCTTTGGAATAATCAATACAAAAAATGTACCAGAATTCCAAATAATTATATATTTTAGGACGAAATGTATCTAGAAGTGTATATTTTATCTTGCTATATTTGTTGTTCTTTAGTCGTCTTAGTTGTGTTCGACTCTCCGTGACCCCATGAACCAGAGCATGCCTTGGAATCTCTCACTTTCTTCTCAAAGCTTCTCCATGGATTTTTACTGGCAAAATACTGGAGTGCTTTGCCAGTTCCTTCTCCAGATCTTGATATATATACATATATCTAAATATATATTTAGCTATGGACTTTTCTATGGATTTTTTTTAAGAAGTGCAGATTGATACAAAAACAAGAGGAAGAAACTTATTAATTAACTCATGTGAAAATGACATGAACTGGAAATAGGTTGATCTGTTCCAGTTACCAGGCAACATCTGCAAGCCAAAACTGATGACACCATATTTAAGGTTCGCGACTAAAAGGAAATGCCTTTCATACAACAATTTCCTACAGTGTTATCACTTCCATATAGACATGGATACCTTTACATCAACATTTTGCTTCACAGCCTCCCATGGCTCAGATGCACAGCTTATAACTAGCAGGAGCCATGTGTTCAGGATAGTGGAACCAAGCCTGTGGAACTCCCTCCCAACAGAGATTGACAGGCACACTCCTTGCTGAACTTCAAGTTTCAGCAGTCTTTTAAAGGCAGTGTTTGGTTTTATGATCATTTTTTTTTTTACTGTTTTGCTCCATTTTCTGATTATTGTTTTTATGCATATCACTTAGAAATGCAAATAATAAAGCAATACAGAACTGTATTAAACAATCCAAAAAAATGTACCTGCTGCTGTGTACTCTAGTGCATGTATGCAATGTAAAAGACAACGCTGACCTGTACCAAATGCTATGGCGTATGTGTGCTATTCCTTCACAGAAGAGGTAACTGTCTAGGAAAATAGTCTTGCATGTAGTTTGCAAATGTTCAACACCAAGCATCTTTATTTTCTTTATTAGGGCTACTGCAATGGATTTTGATGGGATTCCAAGTACTGTACAAAGTGTCGCTGTAAATCAGGCATAGGCAAACTCAGCCCTCCAGATGTTTTGGGACTACAACTCCCACCATCCCTGACCACTGGTCCTGTTAGCTAGGGATGATGGGAGTTGTAGTCCCAAAACATCTGGAGGGCGAGTTTGCCTATGCCTGCTGTAAATGCTTGCTTACTTGGATAATGCTGGGAGGAAAAACGGCTATTTGTAAACCAAGAAATCTCCTTGAAATCTGTTTAAAGAGTGCTTTTCAATGGCAGAATGCCACATTCTGCTGTAAGGGATGCCTGCAAGTTAGCAACAGAAAACCTGTAATCAGTGGTTATATGGTTCAGGTGCGGTCAACAGCTCTTTAGTGAAAACAGAAAGAAGAGTGAAATGAAGCCTTAGTAGTAGTAATTCAAGACGCTGCCTGGTAAACCCATGATGAATGCTTAGAAGTGGATATTACAAGCAAAAGGGAATGCATCAGTACCAAACCTCCTCCCTAAAGTGCCTCCAACTTCTCTTATCGTCCCTCTGACCTCATCAGTCTTGGCATCTCCTCCTCAGCCCCCAAGCTCTGCCTGTCCATCACTTGAAGCCATTGGCTGGTCTGCTATGATGTCATAATGAAAACAGACACCCTAGGTACCCCGGAACTGAGTGTTTAGGAGGTTATTCAAGAACTTAAAATTTGAATCCCATGGCCCTTAAGAGCTGCTCTGAGTAAGTTGAACTCCTTCTTCACTGGCAGTACATCATGGCCTTTTCAATGACCCCTTGGAGCAAAGTTGTTGAGCACGGATCCTTTTGCCAGCAAGTGACAGACAATACTTACAGCTTGTATATAGCAGAGGGCCCAAAACTGCTGTGTTAGCTGCAGTTGAATTAGGAAACGAGTGTGGGGAGTACTATTTCAGCTAGGTCAGGAGACACATTCTTTCGAAAACAAAAGATCTATCATCCAACTTTCGATAGCTTTCGCACATTAATTCTGCTGCTGTCCAGAAGAGCAGATTCCCAGCTTTGGGAAAGAAATCCAGCAGCTTAATTCAAATGCCCCACGTGAATTCTCTAGTGAGCCCTCTGCTCACACAGGGGCTTGTGCCCAGGAAACCAACATGGCTTCCTCCTTCAATGTACCTATAGCTATGGTACAAATCACCAGTGTTTTAACACAACTGGGGAATGAAACTTGTGCTTGCAAAGTAGCCAGTTAGTACAGCAGAATGCAAGATGTGACAAAATGTGATGGAATGAAACAATTCCCCTGGGGGAAGGGCTGGAAAAACAAACAAACCATTTTTTTTCCAAGTCCAGACAGTCTAGAATTTGAGATTTCCCCAAGTTCTTGAAGGTTATTTATTTATTTAAAGGGTTTCTTCTCTGACCTTCATAATATAATACCAGAGTGGATTACAACAATGTAATCAGTTTTTGCTGTCAGTTTGCTGACAAAATGTCCTGCAGTTGTTCTGGGTGGGGAAGGTGTTGCTTTATATATATATGTTTTATGAACTGTTTGCATTTGTGTGAATGTTAAAAACACAAAACCGTTATAATATTGAGTATGTTTCAAGTAGCTTGGAGTTGCTCTGTGTTACAAGTTACCAACAAGCCAAATAAATAATATCAAAGAAAACAGTAACGAAGCAAAACCCAGACAATATACAGCAGGCATGTCCAACAGGTAGATTGTGATCTACCGGTAGATCACTGGTAGATCATTGGCTCCCCCCAAAGAAGCTGAACAACTGTGGCTCCCCTAAAAAAAGCTCAACATTTCCCCTCCTCCCTGAAAAAACTAAACAACTTTGACCCAAACCCCCTTAAAATGGGCCTTCCTCCTTCCTAAAATAAGCTCAACAACTTTGACCTGAACCCCAAAAAGGCTGTAGATCACTGCCCGTTTTTAACTCTGTGAGTAGATCGCAGTCCCTTGGGAGTTGGCCACCCCTGATATACAGTATAGAGGAAAGTCCCGCAAAAACCTTAAGTTTCAAAAGGCCAGAGTAAAGAACTGTGTCTTCGGAGTGCAATAAACACTGTGTAATGGAGATGCAGAGGAGAGAAGTTACACGATCTAGGGGTGCCACAGAGAATGCCCTCTCCTGGGCCCCCACTCCCTGTACTTCAGGAGGCAGTGGAACTGCCATGAGGATAACCTCTGCCAATCTTAACATCTTGAGGAAGTGGGGTCTCTAGGGAAGGGATATGTCAGATATTTGGGGTCTAAGTCTTTTAGAGTTTTAAGCATTGCCAGCTGTAAAATAAGCTATTATAGCGCTGGAGATCAGGCCAATCTTCCTCTGGATAGCCTGGTCCCAATGCAGAGTACTTCAATCAGACATCATCATACCTATTAGGATTTAGTATTTTGGGTTTGAAGTACTATTTCTCTCCCAAACTTTAGAATACTAGAAGCAAATACCTGTGCAATTTCATAGGTGGTGTGTCGGGGTTTTTTGCACTTTTTATCCACCCGTTTCCTAACTCCTTTGATTGCAAGAAAAAGAACATACAATTATGTTTCACATTCCCATATCCAAGCTAGGATACCTTATTTCTTTCTCCCTCCCTTCCCTGGCTTCCTAGAGTTTCTTACAGATCAGATCAGTTTGACAGCTCAGATCCTGAACAGGACCTTGATGCTTAAAGTGGAGGTGTGGAACCTGTGGTTTTGCAGATGTTCCTGGGCTGTAGCCATCCCTAACACAAAGCCAAAGGGACTACTAAGAGATTTGACAAATGGCCAGAGATTAAACCCTGATGGAGCTTTTGTGTTATAATATGAAGTCTATGTAGCAAAAGTTGCTTCTGATGGGTCATTCAAGAAATATTTTCTCTGTACGAAGTTTGCTAGAGATATTAACACCTCCAACCCACTTGGAAATTTCTGTGGGGTATTACACCATCCTGACTATGCAATGACTGAATATCTAAGTGCTACTTGCACCGGTAAGCCAAACAACGAAAATATGGATTACAAACATCCGAATTTGAGAAGTGCTCTCGTATTTTCAGGGGCATGATAGTTCTTTTGACTGCAACTAATTCCCTTCCATTTTCAGACATGTTCCTAGCCTAGTTAGCATGTCTCTCGTAAAGGTTATGTTACTAAGTCCATGGAAATGTGCCAGCACATTCCTTTGGGCAGAAAGCATGAGGAAACCTATCTGAAGATGCCTCCATCATACCTTCCTTTATTATCCTTGCCAGCTACTGTGCACTTCTACACTGGACCTGTAACTACTGTATGGCTCTCCTTTAAAAATGAACACATTCAAAACACCACAGTTCTATACATGCTTACTCAAAGGTTAAATCCCATGCAGTTGAGCTTATTCCCTAAAAAGTATTTTTAAACTGGGAGTTGTATGGTTTAAAATAAAGAGCCTGTTCACAACACAGCACATTTAGCTGTTAATCCACTTTCTCCCCATTCAAATGAGACCCAGGTACTGTAGTCTACACCCACAAGTATATGAGTTTGTATGTGTGGAGCAACTTCAGTTATTCTCACTCATACCAGAAATGTTCCCTTTTATGTTTACCACCACTTTCCAAATTTGTTGAATCTGCTGATTAAGTGCTGTACCAACAGGGCATGCACCTATTGTTGTTGTTAGATTATTATTAATAATAATGTAACATTTTCTCCCCCTGATGGGTGTCAAGAGTTTACAGATAAAAACAAGAAATGCTGAGGGTTCCCACTGCACTTCTGACTCCACCATCTTAGCAGCTAGTCCATCAATGAATTGCTCTTAAGCTTGTGAAATTTCATAAAATCTTCTAGGCTGTATTTTCCACACTAGAACCCCATCTTGGACTGGGTCACAGGAAAAATCTGGACTCCCACTGTTATACTCACACCACACACACACACACACACACATACACACACACACACACACACACACACATATAAGGGTTTACATATCCTTCAAGTGTTCCAATTTTTCTGGGACATCCCGGAATTACAGAAGTCATTGCAACTTCTGATTTGATCCTGGAATATCTCATTTTCCCCCTCCAGTGCTGCTGCTGCTGCTGAGCTCGGGAAGGAAGATGAGCTGGTGCCTGCAGCCAGTGCTGGCACTCACTGCAATGCTGCTGACTCAACTGGAAGCACCACACAAAAAGACACACATCCCAATTTTCATCAGAGTAATGTTGGAGAGTATGAGCTGGAAACTGTGTATTCCAAGGCAAGTATGTATTCAAAGTGTGTATTCAATGCAATCATCAACTGAAAGAAAAATATTTCATTAGGATCACAGTATATTATTTTAAAGCTTGACAATGAGCCTTCAGCTTAAGTGCAGCGTTTTGCATGGTACTCAGCAGCTATTTTTAAGAAAAGAGTACCAACAAGACTAAATGTCACCAGGGATCACGCCACCGCCCAAAGCATTTGTATTATTTTAAGAAGTTAAGATAAATGCTGGCCAAACTGGCATTGTTTCCCTTTGTCATCTTCTCCCTATCCCAACAGGCAGAGCTTAAAATAAATGTACAAGGACAATAGTGCCACATTCTAAATTCTGTTTAGCAAATCCCAACACCGGCTGAATGCTGTGCTAAAGGAGCTATGCATTAGGTACACCATTTGACTCATCTTTCCCAAGTGCGAGCAAAGGGGTAGAGAGAATGGGGAGCAGACCTGGTATGATTTAACATATTTGCACACGCCACTGCTATTCCATTGCTGTCTACACAATGTGATCCATGGTAAGCAGGCTTCCTTCCCTTCCCAAGCATGCTCACAAAATCTTTCCACCCATAGTTATTAATAAAAGCTGCACATGAAGGCCTCTGGATTGTTGGAAATGTACCTAGTAGAAGAACCAGATGGCTGAAGGAGTGAAGAGAATTATCTCGAGTGACAGCAAAAGGTCTAATTTAGACTGTGTGCATTTAGGACCGAGGCATTAAAAATGTTTAAGCTACGCCATTCTTAAAATTGGTGTTGTTTTTTTTAATTTAACAAAACTTGTATACAGCTTAAGTGCAAAATAAAACCTCTGTGTGATTTGTAAACTCTTGTTCCTCCTCATAGGTGATCTCTATACAATCCAGTCGGGGGGGGGGTATCCATCTGTCTGCAACAGACTGAACAAGTAAGTAAACATCATTTAACTAGTGTAATCTGGACTAGGTAGGTTAAAACATGTGAAGAAAGGAGTAGTTTTCTGTAAATTCTTTAAGACAAGATTGAAGATATGGCCAGCCCAATACTTTGGGAACATGGAGAGTAACCAATAAAAAGATCCTTGTCTATGCTATAGTAAATTTTAGTTTTCTGTGATGACAACAAATTTTTGATGATACACCATGGAAGAGGTATCAGTGTTGTTGTTTAAATGTGTGTGTGTGTGTGTGTGTGTGTGTGTGTGTACCACTTGATTGTAGTAAAACCTCAAAGTGGCTTACAAAAACAAAAAAGCACAAACGGTAACACAAAAATTTAATACACATGGGCTGCATTTGAATGCAATGCTAAGTTGTTTTTTAAACCATGGTTTGTTGGAAGAAAGCAGGATCAGTTTCACAGAGAGCAAAATAATGGTGGTTTGTTTCACCTAATGTTGATTTCATTTTCTAAGATACTCTTACCTCACACCTCTGTAGTTATGCACGTTTCTGAGGCAGTGTGCAGCAAAACAAAACAAAAACCCATGGACAGTGAGTTCTGATGTAACTAGAAACCATGGTTATCACAAACCAAAATTTGTAAGTCAGCTTCAAACCATCGTTTCATACTCTGGTTGTCTAGGCATAAACAAACTATAGTTAATTGTCCAGAGTAGGTTAAAAAAACACCCCACTGCTAGGCTAAACAAACCATGGTTCAGCATTACATGTGAACCAGGCTATGTAGCCCAAGGCATCCCAATTACTGCTTACAAGTTCAGAAAATATCATAACATGCCATTTTAAAACCTGTGGCACAAAGACCACATGTAGCACTGCACATTTTGGAGAGCTTCAGAAGTGGTTTTGCAAGACGTTTACCTCAGACTTTTATCTAACCTTTAGTAACTAATTTTAAAAAGCAGCCTTTTATCAAAAGCCTGATGACAAAAGCTCACCTTTAGAATGTAATCCAGTAAGAATTCCAGTTCCCTGAGGTAAGAACTACAGAGCTTGCCAGGCAAGAGGGAGGAGCGGTAACTAATGAATGCCAACTTCACCAATTAGTCTATACAAAGAGGCATGTACATTCTAGCACAGTCTTCACCTTAACTAAATCAGTTTGATACAGTACAATATATTTCAGCAGGTTGTAGCAATTAGGTTGTAGTAACAAACAGTTTTTCTTTTAAAATATGGTTTCACCATTCTAGATAGCTATGCAGAGGTTCATTGAATGCCCTGAGAACACCTGATCCTGCAGTACAGTTGATGTTGTGCAGGTGTGGACCTGATTTGTAATCTGGGTGGAGTAACATTAGGATCATTATGTGTGTGCAAAGCATTCCTATCTGCAAAAAAATAAAAAAACGCTGTACAGAGAATATGAAATAAGTATACAGTTTATTATGTTCCTCAGCTATTTTTAAGGCCTAAACTCTGAGGAGGTGATGGTGCAAGCAACTGGCATCCATTGCACCAGAAGATCAACAACATCACCTGGGAAAGGGATCTGTGTGGACAACCATTTGTGCATTGCAGTATATGCCAGGTTTTTTCCTGCAAGTTAAGTAGATTTGGGGGACACATTTACACAGCTGGTATAATTTTTGCTACTTCAGTTTTTACAAATAACTCAACTTGGGTGTCTCACCCACCACCATCCCAAATCTTGGATTTCTGTTATGTATTTGTTAGGGGAGGAGATGAAGTAAACTAGAATTACAGCACTGTGCAACATCTGAAACTCTTCAAGCACATGAGTTTCCACAATGAAGGACAGTGTAAAATGGGGGTGGGGGAGAAGAGGAAGGAAGGGAACAGGCTAGACCAGCGATACACACACACACACCCCTTCAGCTGCTATGGCACTTTTGAAAATTGCATTCCAGATGACTGAACGTCAATCATCAAGGAAATAAAGGCAGCTACTGTATTAGGATGTCAGGTGAATCAAGTCTTTACGTCATTGCTGCAAGTCTGGTGGCTAAATACGGGAACAGAGTCGCTTTGGAATGGCTAATCCTGCATTCCACAGCTAACTCGAGACTAGAGATGCTTTCACTTCATAATAGGAAGTAGTCTTGCCTGCCTGTGAAAGAGAATTGGAACATTGCTGTCATGGGTCAGCAGTTTCACTTCTATGGGACTTAATAAGGATGTTACATATTGAGAGGTTTGCTTGTTTTTTGAGGGGGGAAGCCATTTGGCATTTCAGAAATAAGAATGCTTTGTGCTGTCATTTGGTGCACTTAGCAAGTTAATCATTGGGCAGTAACTGGGTGGCTCAATGGCAATCATAAAAAAATATAAAGTATCTTGGGTGTTGTTTGGGATGCAGAATGTTCTCATTTCAAAGGTTTTTATGGGAAATCCACAAACATAAAAAGGTTGGGAGTTTTGGAAGAGCTGAGAATTAGGATTAGGGGACTGCCTTATTAAAGGTAGAGAATGAAGGATTTCACATCCCATGGTAAACGAGATAGTGGTTGTTGGTATATGTGCATGAATTTTCAAAATCTAAACACCAGATATGATTACCATACTAACAAAGGTGAGCCATGGTTTTGAAACAAGTGCTAGTTCTACTTGGAGTAAACCCACTGAAATTGATAGCCAGGGCTAACTTTGAGCCATTAATTTCAATGGCTCTACACTGAGTACAACTTAGTTGGATACAACCCTGTGTATTGGATGTTGCGAAATAGTCTAATCTTTGTTGCAGATAAAGTTTATAAATGCAAAGGCTCAACAGCTTTTACAACATGTTGGCAAATGCCTTACAAGACTGCTGTGAAATGTTATTACCATTCTGTTATGATGAATTCCACATTGCTTCCACCTGATAGTTTTGCGTATCCTGTCAAAATAGCTGACTTTTTCACCTCCCTTCCAGCTTTCAGCATTCCATCTCTATCCAACACCATTGCTTTTGAACTTCACTACGGGGCTTAGCTGTGTCAAATTCATTTCACTTGCAGGATGCTTTGAGGTTTTTAAAACTGTGAGCACAGGGGAAAGTGCTGTCTGCCGAGGGTTAAACATAGCTGGAATCAAGAATTCTGCCCCTTGTGTTTATTTAACGTTTTAGGAATTCCAAAGTATAGCAAATTCCACAAAATTGCATTCATCTGGGAAACTAATTCACATCAACTTTTGCCAGCCCCTCAAGGGAAATGTAGTACCTGCCAATATACTCACTGGCATTAAAAGAGAGAGAGAGAGAGGAGGAAATAGCCAGTTAGTTAATACTGTGCTCATCGTACAACTAGCATTTTAAACCAAATCAGGCAGAATAAAAATAGAAAAATAACTCAATGAGTTCTGACGTAAATAAATCCTATTTCTGAACCAAAACCAGAATCAAAACTCTAAGCTGTTAACTTCATAGACTATTTAAGGGGAAAAGAGATCAAGTACTAGGAACTCTAGCAACTTATCATATCATGAGCCTAAGTACTTCAAAGCGAGTGACATCAAGGAGGCTTGCTTCCAAATGCAGGATTAAAGCATCCCTTCATCTGGGAAGTCAAGAAATTTAAACTGGGCAATTGCTATTATCTGCATTTTAGATAGCCAAAATTCCTTAGCTTGAATGTTGACTGTATTCTGGGGTGCACCCTCCAAACACATATATGTCAAGGCCCAACATGATCCTAGTGGCATAGAATCAGCCACAACAAAAACCATTGTGTTAAATTACAACCCTTCTGCAGAAGTGAAACTTCACAACACCGTTGTTTTTTTTTTTTAACATGCCATAACTTTTATTGACACACGGTCTCCTACAGATAGTTTACGTTGTTGCGGTCTACAGTTTGAGTAGATGCAGGAATTCATTAAGAAAGAAGTGAGAGAAACGTACAGCGAATGCTACATATTATTTTACTGATATCTTTTAAGTTAATGACACTGGAAAGAAGAAGCAGAAAACAGAAGTCCTAAATGTAATAAAGAGGAACAGCTCCTATCTCAAAGCAGAAAATGAAGTGTAGAGGAGAAAACAAGATGAATTTGTCCTTTAAATAAGAGGTCATTGATTCACCCTACTAATTTCCCCTGAAATTGTTTGAGCATCTCTTGAACTTTTGGGAAGGGGGTAGTTTATGAACAGCAATTTTGCAGTTCATAAATGGAAATGACAAAAATAGGTTTGTCAGCCACAATCTTATCAGTGTAGCTCCTCCCACTCTTAGCTTCCTTTTAAAGATTACCTTTCTGAGAACACTCCCCGCCTTTCTTGATAACATGGAAGAGACACAAAGCTAGACATAATAATAATAATAATAATAATAATAATAATAATAATAATAATAATGATGTTACATCTCCAATAGCTTCATTCCCCAAAAAAACATACATGTTTGTCCCCACCCTGTGCACAGTTTAGATTAATATTTTTAGCGGAGCAGGCATACTATATGGTTTACACAGAAGAAATGATTGATGAAGACTGGAATAATCAGGTACTTAGGACTGCATGCACATAATTGTGCTTAATATTGAGACTATAGTTTGTAAGGAAAGGGGGGGGGACTTGAGAAGGATTGCTGTAGGAAATATGAGAAGGAACACTATGGTGAGAAGCTCCCCTATAGGCTCTTCTCTAAATTAACGCTAAAACAAAAGATGCCAAGTATATTCCACACAAATTAGTGTAATGGAACCCTGATGCTCTTTTTTGTTTATAAAGACAACCAAATTTTCAGAGTGAGTTGGGGAGAGAAGGGAAATAGTTTGAACTGTGGTTGGTGGGACTGCATAACCCTTTTCCCATGATTACTATTGCTTTGCTCAAATTTCTCCAGTACCAAAATGCTTGTTTTTTAAAAGAAGCTTTCAATTGGCATTCTGTTTCACATTACATACAAGAAAGAGATGGGTGCATGGAATTGGGGGGGGGGGAGAGAGTGACTTATATAACTGCAACGCTCTATATACTTTCTATTACTGGTATCTCCAGAAGAAAACTTGTAAAGTATCATCCCTATTCAACTCGACTGGAAATAGATGCACCATTTAATACATTCATTTTTTCAGTAGCTTATAAAATAATTTATTCAAGTGTGTGTTAAATGACTTGGAGTTGAAGTCTGTCCAAAAAAAATATGCATCTGGTTTCCATCCGTTCTCATGGGAAACAAGACTGTACTTCAACTGAAAAAGGGAAAAAAAATCAAATACCAGGGAGCAAAATAATAATAATAATAATCCTACAAAGGCATTGGGGAAGTTAGGGTGCTTTGAAAGATGGTTATAGACATGCTCACAACCTTAGATTTCATGCGCCTGATGACGAGAACAAACTAAACCATAAGCAAAGCAAATGATTTGGCAGAAAGCGTTCACAAGAACACTACATGTGCCAGTTTCCTACTTCACTGCATCCCTGATTTTTCAGTTCCACTCTTATCTTATCAACCTGATGTGAGCAAGGCTTCTGGACTGGGAATATGTCATTGCTGTGTTCGGTTCAAAACATGGTACAACACTCATGATGCTAATAAAGATAGTACCAGTAGCTGCAGCAGCTGCTGAAAACATTGTCAACATCCCCCCCTTCACTCTTAGAGTACCATTCTAACAGTTCAAAGTGTTAAAAAGAAAGAAGAGGAAGCTTGTGCACCCTAAGGACTGAAAAAAATGTTATAGTGTAGGCTTTCGTGGACTACAGACTATTTCATAAGATGCAAAAAGTGTAATCCTAAACTGACAGATTTGTATGCACATGGGTGTAGATAAATATATGTACAATAAGTGGAGGAAAGAGGGAAATGAAATGAGAAAGTCTGTGACAATTCAGGCTTGAATGAATATAAAAGAATTACAGTGACCATTCGCAAAGCAGTGTTGCCAATAACACGAACTTCCTGACAAAGAACAGCAATTCACTCATCCGATTAAGTGGGTTCCAGCACTCAAAACCTTGCACCATAGTAAAATTTGAGGTGCCACAAAACTTTTGTTGCTTCTGCTACTAACCGTGGCAGTAGGAAAATATGTGATAGGCATTGGTACTGAGACAACGCTGTCTAATGTTTCCGGGATCCAAAGAGGATTAGAAACAGATGGAGAATATGGGACTGGAAACTGGCACAAACCCACAAGACAGCATTCCCCCTTAAACAATGCTAAGATACCAAGTCTGGTACCAAAGGACAATTTATTTGATCTTTGCTCGCCTAATCCTGTGATAAGCTGACTTTGCCTCCAGCTGTCAGGTAGCAGACACTAGTGACTCATATCCTGTATGGAAGCTGAAACACTAACTCATTCACTATCGGAGTAACTCAGTGGAAAGCTCCAAGGATCTTCCAATTTAGGTACCAAATAAAAGCTAAAAACCAGGATTGCTGCCACATTCCACTCCCCATACTGCCCTATTACTGCTCCACACACTTCCTTCCTCACCCCCAAACTCTGATGAGGAAATCGTTCTTGCAAATCTGTCATATGCAAAAACATATGCACATAAAAAAACAACAGCAAAGCAACATAGAAAGCAGAAATAATTCAACTTGTATAATATCAATTTCAAATCCAAAACAGATAACCAGGTGGGATAGCCATCTTCACTGAAAAGCCTTGTTGGAAAAGGTTTCAACAAGGTTTCTCAGTGAAGATGGCTATCCCAGCTGCTAATAAAGGCTCAACAAACACCTAAAAGGTAACAGTGGTTGTCTGATACATAAAGGAAGGTCACACCACATTCAAGGCCCATTTCTGCAGGATGCTCTCTCCTGCAGAACAAATAAACTGTTTACAGTGACAAGTACTGGACGCTACATTACTGTAATATAAACCATGCCAGAATGATGCACTCTAAAACCTAATTTCCAGGTGTGCAAGATGAGCTATAGTCAACTCAGTGATGAAGAGGGGAGATGCTCTCAGGCTTCTATTTTTTGGGTACTGTTCATATTCCAAGGCTGAAGCTTCCTTACTGAGAACTGGTCCTAGGCTGAGCTCCAAGTTTTAAAACTCTGGTTTTCTATCACCACTACCACTCCTTCCTAAACCGAATCACTGGATGGAAACACACACAGAGGACAATGACACTTATAAGCAATAGGTAATGCAATCAAACATTTCTGTCAGGTCTCATACTTGGACACAGAAGCAGATTTAGATTTTGTGGGGGGGTAGTGGTGTTGATAATGATACTTCATTCTCTATGTTCAGAGTATACTACATTGCCTATATAGGACATAAAAACAAAGACAAGATACAAGGTTTCAAAGGAAATATAAGGAGGAGAGGTTACAAATATCACTAAGTTAGGTGAAATTTTAGCTCCGTATTAGCAAGCTAAAAGCTCAGGAGATATTTCTCTACAGGGTGATCTGACAGGTTTGGGTCATACAAATACACCCAACCATTTTAGTAAAATAATAAAAATAAATTAATGATGCCCCTTCAAGCTACATAACCCCATTACATTGCAGAACATCAAAGGGTGCTACCAGGCAAAGGTTGATATACATGCATTCCAACATACAAAAAGAACAATGTGCGGTTTTTTTCTTAGAAGTATGAGTTATTACATATTTTTTTCAAAAAAAGAAAAAAGCTTTTACCTTTGCAGATTCATAGTCAGTTTGCCTGAACAGGTCTTGATCTTGTTTTGTGCTTCCAGGTGAGTCATGCCATCGGCACTTATCCCATCGATACTGAGAACAACGTCACCTATTCCCACGTTTGCATTAGCCGCTTTGCCTCCATCACTCAACTGCAAGGTAACAAAGGCAAAAAGATATAAGTATTAGTTTTTTTTAAAAAAAAAATACCACCCAAGAGCATTACCCCAAGAGTTATTCAGACTCTGTGAAGTTTCTAAGTGGTCATTCAGAAACCAAATGTTACAAACGTTCTTACAATAAATAAGAATTCATTGTAAGGATCAAGTCATGCGATCCCAGCAGGGCATGGTGGCCTCTAGAAAAGGGCATTCAGTCCGTACTTTAAAGTCCAGCTCCAACAGTAATTGACAGAGGGGAAAGATTATTTGATTATTTGACCACTGGCAATGTCCACTTAAGCTTTACACAAATTACCGTAGCTTCCAGCATGTCAGTAAATATTGTCATGTTGTGCTACAACCATCCAATGTTCAGTACAGAACACTAACAAGTCATAGAATTATAGAATTGTAGCATTGGAAGGGACCGTGAGGGTCATCTAGTCCAACACCCTGCAATGCAGGAATCTTTTGCCCAACGTGGGACTCATACCTGTGACCCTGAGATCAAGAATCTCATGCTCTACAACTACACTGTGTGTTATCAGAGGTAGTACTCAGCATAGGTCCTCTTGTGGCAGCAATGTGCTGGTGCGACTGTGTGATTCAAAAGTAATCCCCCGCCTCCAAGTGCAACTTGAGTACTATGGACCTAGAGTTGTTAGATACACTGAAGAAGTGTGCATGCACACGGAAGCTCATACCAAGAACAAACTTAGTTGGTCTCTAAGGTGCTACTGGAAGGAATTTTTTTATTTTGTTTAGATATAAGGAAATTGGCATCACCGACCCACACCAACCCACACTAAATTGGGAATGGGAAGCCATCCATAAAGTTGTCAGTGGAGTACGGATTAGAGAGGGCCTTGTGAATACACACCCAGCTCCCCAGAACAATTAGGAAATATGCCTGCACTTGCCCAGGGCAGGTCAAGCACCTTCACTGAAATCAGTAGTGAAAACCAGCAACTTCTTGCATCTGAGAGGTAGCCTAACTCTCATGTTGTGAGTATATTGTATCTAGAACTGCAGATCCTTTTTCATTCAACGTGACAAGGTTATTCATGAGTTATAAGTGAAGAAGTAGCATTACAAAATGACATACAAAGCTGAAAGTGAGATAGGTGGATCCAGAAACTCGATCAAAGCTGCCGCGATAATCAGCACAAAGTATGGGTGTAGCCATGCATTATCTCTGCATTGATTATGTAAATGGAAGCCCAAACAATATTCCATGCAGTTCCAGAAAGCAGCCTTCGTACTTATATTACATCAGACATGGGGGAAGATGTATACTTGGATTAGGCAGCAAAAACCAGAGAGAACCTGAACATTAAGTCTAAATACATGCCCTTTAACTGAACTATTTAACATTTTAAAAATTCAGATCAAATTAACAGGCAAGGGCAAAATCAGCATCTCTTACTTGAAAAGAATGAAAATAGTTCAGTAATTAATTCAGCAGCAAGTGAATGAATAGCACCGCCACTGGGAACATGAATAAAATCTTAAAAGAATATAAAGATGGAAAGAGCAAGTTATCCTTTCCATTCGGCCTGCCAATGTGGGATTATTCCCTTCTGTATGTTCGCATATGCTTCTGTTCTGCCTAGTTTCAAGTGTCTCACGGCATGGGGCTTCCATACCTTTCTCTAATAATTTATTGCACTGCTGTACTGCTACATAGACCTCACTGTTGATAAATTAATTACCCCTGCCCCGTTCACATAAAGAGCATTCGGTCTTGGAGGGGAGAAATTTCCATTGCTCGCATTTCCAACCATTACTCCCAGCTATTAACCATAACTCAACTCACAAATGATAAATCAGTCTCACTTTTGGGTTTCCGCTCTTGCCAATTCCTTGCAAATACAGAAATGCTAAATGAAAATGTTAATCTCTGTCATTTGATTTCTTTTATTTAGCCTTGCGAATAAATACCGTTTCTCTCAGTTATTTTTGACTGCATTTTTGTGCACACGTGAACAAACTTATTTAAGAGTTTAAGCCACTGCAAGCAACTAGAAATGCCCCCACAGCGGAAAAGAGGAACACACTTCCCTTGTATATCATACAGACACTTTCTGTATTGTCTTTCAGGCACCAATTGAAGTTGTTCCTCTTTCAACAAACCCTCTAAGTAGATAATTTTTATCCCAGTTGGTAATAGTATTGAATTTGAACTGATTTAATATGTGTGTTGTTTCAACATACATATATACATACGTGTGTGTGTGTGTGTGTGTGTGTGTGTGTGTTTTCCTACATGCAATAACTTTTGTAGTTTTTATATGTGCAATTATTCTGCATGTTTTCCTTGTAGAGTTTTGGGAGTTTCATAAATGAAACAAACAACTGATTTGTGCAAGACCTGAACATGGCCATTCCACATATTGCTTGTCACATATAAATGCCTTCAACCACATGCACTGCTCCATTCATATCCATTAGTGCCCTCAGGGGCAGCACTATCACACTACAGTGGTACCTCCGGTTGCGGACGGGATCCATTCCAGAGCTCCGGACAGATCCCGAGGTTTCTGCAACTGGAGGTACCTGTTCTGCACACACACGCAGCGCGATAGAGTGCTTCTGTGCATGCGCGTGCGGTGAAACCCAGAAATTTACTTCCGGGTTTGACGTGCGCGTATCCCAAAGGATACGTAACAAGAGGGGCACATAAGTAGAGGTACCACTGTAATGTTATGTAGGAATGAGCCAGTTCACACAAGTGCATTGCGGCCTTACAACCAGCAAACACACCTTGCATTAATCACATCAGGTACTCCTCTTCTATTTCCTGAGAAACTTTCCAACAGCACCTCTCTCATAATACAGCAGAAGGGTGGAGTTGTCGCTATGCCTTGGCTTTTATCCTGTGTCATAACACTTAATCAGCTCTATTCTCAGGAATCTCCCCACGCATATCTTCTGTCATGCAATGATTTCCAGGTCTAAGCTTGGACTTTATCAGAAAAAAGTCCTTTCAGCTTTTGGGGATGCTTGCAGGAGGCTGACTCATGCCACTCTTTTTTCTCTGTGTCCCCTGTCCTGTTCCATGGGACTTTATTCTTTAATTGTAGCAGGTGCAACAGCAAGCTAAGCTAGTTCAGTTTCCAGTTCTGGAGGGCAGGAAAGGCAAAACAGATACCATGAACTATGGGAACACAGCTTTCACTGAGTCATAGAATCATAGAAATGTGGAGTTAGAATGGGCCACAAGGGTCATCTAGTTCAACCCCCTGCAATGTTGGAATCTTTCACCCAACGTGGGGCTAGAACCCATGACCTTGAGATTAAAAGTCGCATGCTCTACCAACTGAGCTATCTTTCATCTGGCTACAATTTGTCCCTGTTAATGCCTCTTTGGCTGTCTGGATGGAGAGTTGTGTGTCTTCAAGAAGGGTAGAGAGAACTGTGAAACTCCAACCTCCAATGTACTTGCTATGGTCAGGAAAATGCTGAGGAGACATTTATTGTCCTAATCTCTCCCATCAGCATTTCCTCAACCCTATAGCCTGTTTTTGAAAATTGTATTTTATTGGAAATTAATCTCATTGTTTCACACGGCAACTGTTCCTGGCTCTCTCAATTAATCCAAGCTTTTCTACTTTTTTTTTTTAAGTGTCAGAGATTATTTGTTGACAGCATGTTAGCTAACTACGATCCTACAAAATTTCTATTTCTGCAGCAGATCCAAGAGTCAGTGGTATGGTTGAGCTGCGAGACTATGAAATGGCACTCAAGATTTGTTGCTATCGCTGCTTGCTTTTTTTGGTGAACACACGTCGCTTTTTGGCAGAGTGCGTGCTAGATGTCTGATTTGGAATGTTTCATAGAAGAAACTGCACACTCAGCCAACTGCTATATAGAGGGATCCCCTCTTTATTTCTCTTGTATCTTCTTATAACCTGATAGCACTGCAATGTTCTGGATTCCTCCTCTCTAAAGGACAAGCAAGGTTCCCTTTCTACAAACAGTTTAGACATTATAGGAGTCCAAGATTCATTATTTCTAAACTGGTTGTTGCCACACACCTTCCTCCTTACAGCAATATTATTTTCCTATTCAAGCCAGTGCAGATGCAATGTTCCTGATTTTATAATCATACTAAGGTCAGGGTATATGTTCCTCCAGCTCCTTATATTCTCATGCTTAAATTCACCCACTCCTTCCCCACCTCCACCAGCCACTGGACTTAAACCAGTTCACACAATCCAGAGTTTTGTCTTAATGTGTGCAAAGTAGCAGATCCTTTTCAGCTTTGCACTGAAATGCTCTATTTCTACAAGACCCCCCCCCCCCAAAAAAAAGTCTTTGTGGCTTTAAAAAATATCTGCTGATATCCCCCTGATACGCAAGACAAAGTGGCCTACTGGGAGTTAGCTATGTTAAAATGTGGCTTTGGCTAATGTTAAAGTAAAAATTCATCTTGTCAAAATGGAAAGCAGGATTACATTCTTGTTGATAGTGCTAATTAACGTGGAATTGATTTCGAGTGAAGTTTGCTATACTTTGCACTCAAACACATTGTTTTGTACGTTCATTTTATATAGTAAATGCAAGTTATTAGTGCCAAAAAATAAGATCTTGCACATATTTTTCTTCCCATAAACTACCCTCCGTATAACAATGGGTTGTTATTTGGAATTCATATTTCTTGGCAGCATTTTTCTTACCTTCATGTATAGTCTAGCTGCCTTTAGTATACAGAAGCAGGAGGATGCTGTCAACTGTACATGATGGTGAGATGGTGAGATGTCAACTGTACATGATGGTGAGATGGTGAGATGTCAACTGTACATGATGGGAAGATGTCAACTGTACATGATGTTGCAGGAAATGCCAATTAACTATACGTCAGAGAGCCCCAGATGAAGCCGCCAGCACTACTGCACACTCAGACAGCCCAAGCACTCACCAATGCCTCCTGCCCCGTCTAATTTTTATGTTTACAAGGATCGGAAGTGGCTGCCTGTTTTTTTGGAATCAGGATGCCTATGTTTTATTTGTTTCGGGAGAGTCCAAGTGCCTTCTGGAGGGTCCTGGGAATCACTAGCTTTTTTCCTCTCAAGACTTCCAATTGTGCAGGTTGGAGACCCCCTTAGAGTTTAGGGCATGTCTAATGTAAGACTCAGCTAGAGTCAAATGCCAAGTTTAGTGGATAATGTGCATGCTTGGGTTCTGTTCCTTGGGCCATTCCATTAACCCAAAAGACTTTGTTCCCCTAGTAGAGTCTAACAAGTTTACCTATATAACTCTGAGACTTATCAAAGCCTGCCTATTAATTATATGAACCTAAATAACCTAATAAGTGCAAGCAACTTTGGGCAAATATTGGTCCAATCAGAATGATATTTTTGGCGATTCCAATATCATGCCTACCTTCACATTCTCTTAATTTAACTTGTATGCAATTCCGGATTCATGGCAAGATGCTTTCATTTCAAAACTCAAAATGAGTCACAAATGAGCAAACTGGCTGGGAAAATGTTTGGTTCCCCCAGTGGAAGGTGCTGCAAAAATTGAGTACTGTTGGTATTTACTTAGTGCTGCACAAGAGCCTGCCTGAGCCGAAAGCCCAGCATGAAAATGTACATGACATTTGCTGGTACTGTAAATGTCATTGGACACATACCATGCCACGGTATGTCAGTCCTCAGTAATAAGGATTTCAGAATAGGCTTCATGCATTCTACTTGCCTGGCTGCATCAAGATGATAAATTTGTAGTCAGAAGATCTGGCCAAGAAATTTTAGCTTCCTGTAGCATGCACATTAAGCAGACCTCTGCTACAATTATAGTGCTACACAATGAAAATAGGCTCATAGCGAAGTTGCTTGGTTGCTTTCTATCAAAAGTACAGGTATGACTTTTCACACAATTCTGGCTTCAGTTTTCCACCAGCCGCACCAATTTAAATATCAGTTACATTACAAGTATGACCTGCAACAGCCTGTTGCAGCGTATTTTCAATCCATAACAGGAATACTTCTGCTCAGAGCTGCAGCCAGTCAAGCTTGAAAGACCGAGCTTAAGCAGGGCCATTATTTCTTCCCCTGCCTTCAGTTTTTCCTTTGTCAGTTGACACTCAACACTCTGTGGCTCCTGCAGGTCACTAATCATGCTCAGTGTTCACTGGGCTGTTTTTTTTGGGGGGGGGGGGGTAGGTGCGCCTTCTGTTGTTGTTTTTTTAAGAAAGGAATTTGTACTTCTGTATACAGTGGTACCTCTACTTACGGATGCGATCAGTTCCGGGATGCCGTTTGCACCCCAAAAAGTCTGTAAGTCGAGCACCCGTTCTGCATGTGCATGTGACACAATAGAGCACTTGTGCGCATGCACGAAATGCACAGAGCGCTCCTGCACATGCACGAAGTGCGCAGAACGAAACACAGAAGTATACACTTCTGGGTTTGCCACGTTTGCAACCCAAAAATCCTCAACATGAACCTAACACAACTAGAGGTATGACTGTACTGTGCTTCAATGTTCAACCCATGAAGCATGTCGATGCCTTGCTCTTGTTTCTCTGTGACTCCAAATTCTATTGCCACTCGGTTGCATGCAGTTTGCTATTAGATGGGGATGGCTCACACCTTTTAAATAGCTGGCTGCATCATCCTTTCTATCACATACTAACTATATCCAACTGTTCTGTAATCCATCTATGTAATTTTGCTTTGGATTTAAATTTGGCCTTTAATTCCTAGTTTGCAAATGAGTACTGAGGAAGAAGTTGGCAGTGAAGACTTCACCCATAATACTGGCATTGAAAGTATGTGAATAATTACAGACTAGTCGTTTTCTCCCAAGGGTACCTAAATCAACAGCAACACTACTTTATAAAGTGTCGAGTATTTAAACAGAGTTAACAGTAGAGCGATTCTTCCCTGCAAATAGAGGACATGGAGTGCTATGGACCATTGGGGAAATCAAGATTTGGTGAGCACACAGCCCACTACTGCTTTGCCTTCCAGAAAACATCCCAAAAAATCAATACTGCTAGTTTTTATATAATAGCTCCAAAGAGGTATCTGGCACAGTCTGGTGGGACTGCACAACTTAATACAGGCAGGAGAGACATACAAAAATCATTTTATATCATTTCCTCCATTCAACCATAGGATTCCCAGACCGTCCTCTATTAAGGAAGCTTCAAACCTGCTTAGCTTCACAAGACTGTAGCTCCAAGCAGCTTCAGACCAACAACTGATTTGAAACAGCATTCAGAAAGAAAGGTTTCAGCCTAGGCATCTACTTGATGTGCTACTTATTCTAGGTCTTTATTGCTGCATAACAATAAAGGATTGGGGACTATTCAAGTATTCAGTTCCCCCATATGCATTATGTGTATCTTAAATACCGTATTTTTCGCTCCATAAGACACACTTTTTTCCTCCTGAAAAGTAAGGGGAAATATCTGTGCGTCTTATGGAGCGAATGGTGGTCCCTGGAGCTGAATTGCCCAGGGGCCAAAAGAGGATCATGCTTTTTATTTTACAAAGAGAAAAGGGGGTGTTGAAAGGACCCCGCTCAGCAGCTGATCAGCAAGAGATCGGGAGAGAGATAAGAGTCCCCGGCTCCCTTTCAGCCCCGCCCTCTTGCCCAGGCCTCCATTGTTGAATGTGCTGCAGAGGGAGGTTGTTTGTTTCCCTAGCGACATGTGACTGGCTGATTAGATTATCTGTCTGGAAACTATAGAAAAGGCTCCCTTACCTTTAAAAGCTGCAGAAATGTGAGTTGAACCCCATAAAAACAGAGCTTTTCCTCTTTGCTTTTCCCCCTTTACAAAAGGAGCTTTGCTTTTCCCCCTTTGCAAAAAAAGCTGCAAAACTTTTAGCTGGTTCTCAAAAAAACAGGGTTTTTCTCTTTGCAAAAAAAGCTGCAAAACTTTTAGCTGATCCTCAAAAAATCAGGGCTTTTCCTTTTGCAAAAAAAGCTGCAAAACTTTTAGCTGATCCTCAAAAAAACCAGGGCTTTTCCCTTTGCAAAAAAAGCTGCAAAACTTTTAGCTGATCCTAAAAAAACCCAGGGCTTTTCCCTTTGCAAAAAAAAGCTGCAAAACTTTTAGCTGATCCTCAAAAAGGGCAGGGGGCTTTTAGAGGAGGAAAACCATAAAAATATTTTGTTTTCTTGTTTCCTCCTCTAAAAACGAGGTGCGCCCTATGGAGCGAAAAATACGGTATATTATTTTAGTCTCTATTTGAGAATTTTATTTTTACTTTTAAAACAAAAACGTAGCTTTTGGGAAGGATCAAAATTGTGGCCATTCCAAGGATAGCTCCACAACTCACTTCTGTGTATGGAAATACACACACACACACACTAGTAAAAATCCAACATGGAGATGACACCTGTGGCACTATGAAACCTTCCCTATTTCATACCGAGAATGAGCCAACAGCAATCGTAACAGCTGCAAGGGATACAGATTGAATTGGTCTGGAACAGCCTCCCTTGGGAGGTTGTAGACTCTCCTTCCTTGGAGATTTTTAAGCAGATGTTGGATGGCCACCTGTCATGGATGCTTTAGCAGAGATTCCTGCATTGTAGAGGGTTGGAAGAGATGACCTTTGGGATCCCTTTCAACTCTACAATTATATGATTCTATTGTCTGGCGCAGTGTTTTTCAACCTTTTTTGGGCAAGGGCACACTTGTTTTATGAAAAAAATCACGAGGCACACCACCATTAGAAAATGTTAAAAAATTTAACTCTGTGCCTATATTGACTATATATAAAGTAATTCTCTTGAATAGGAATCAAATAAACACAATTTTTCCCACGGCACACTAGTGTGCCGCGGAACAGTGGTTGAAAAACACTGGTCTGGCGGACTATGGGCGTGGTTGAGTCTACCGAACATATTCTTCTGACTTGTCCTCTCTATGTAGAACTCAGGCAAAACCTTATAGCTCCACTTTTATGTCAATCTAGCTTTCTATCCAGAGAAAGACAGGTTTTATCCTTACTGAACAATGTCACTAGAAATATAGCCTCCCAGGTGGCTAAATTTCTTTTTTTAGCTTTTAAGCGCTGTAAGATTTTAATTGATTGTATTGATATGGGGCTATCTGTTTAGCTCCATTCCATTGAGGGTTATGTTTTCCTTTCTTCTTCAAAGTTCCTTCAGAGGTTTTTTAATTCTGTACAAATGTATTTTTTCTGACTGACGGTCGAATAAAAGAAGGTATGTATGTATTGTCTGGCGGGGGGGGGGAGGAGCATCTTGATACTCATTCACAGTTTGGGGCTATTTGGAGAAGCTGTTTCACAAGATCAACTTAGCTGCATTTCACTGAAACCCTCTCTATAAAAAGGCAATATATCAAAACAAACCCAAGGCCATTTGGGGTGTTTGGAAAGGAAAAAAGAAAGTTACAGCAATAAAAACCGTAAGTGCTGTCTGGAGGTTTGGGAAGGAATGTTTCAACATCAGCTGTACTATGAGGAAAGTGTCCTCCTTTCTTGATCTGATCTGACTATTGGGACACCAATAGATCTCACTTATTTGTTTTGCATTTCATCTGAAAGGGAGGAGTTGTGCTTTCCCAGGAATGCCATGTACAAAACAGAAAGGCTCCAATTTCTGCATCCTCAGTTTGGTTCTGCTTTTAATAGCAGCAGCAGCCCTCATTTCCCACTATTATTACCTTTTTCATGGATCCACCCAAATCCCAAGTGGCAGTACAAGTACTCCCACTGCAACCCTTTATATGCACTGTGCAATCTCCTACTGATGTTTCTACCCCTTGACTTTGTAACACACCAGGGTTTTTACAGCCATGGATGTTTAAACCTCTTTGCATGTAAATGGTTCTTTCTATACAAGAGGATACATGGGGAACAATTCACAAATAAAATAATGTGATGTTAGGACACTATGTCTTGTTTTTCAACCTCAAGCTGCCCTCAAATATTTTTCTTTTAAAAAAACAAACAAACTGGTCAATTTATGGTTTTCATCCATCCAGCTAAAGGGATAGTCTCTCCCCACTTTTATTTTCAGAACAGGTAAATTAGGCTAAGAGACACTGTATGCTTCTCATTGTTGCACCATCAAGAAAAGTTAATTAAGTGGTGAAACAGAGTCTTATCAGTGTTGACACCCTGACTAGGGCATTACTCCCCTTAAGCAGCACAACTAGCAGTGAAACTGTTGTCATTTTTTCACCAGGTGAAAACTCATCTCCTTACTTGGCCTTTTGTGGATTGTTGGGAATTTTTATCACAGCTGCAAGTGAGGAACCCATATTGTGGCTCCCTGGCTATTTCATTATTGTATTTTTATCTGCTTTTGTAAAGTTGGGTTGAACTGGTTTCAATATAGTGTTTTTTCTGTTTTACTGTACAGGACTGCAGCCCACTTTAGGATTATATAATGGAGTAACAAGAAATGGTCATATAAAAAAAGAAAAGAAAATGAAAGACAGGAGAGTCTCCCTGCAGCACACTTTAAAATCATCAAGTAGGTGTGAGATGTAAGGTAATTTTGGTCTACTAACTTAAAATCCTTTTGTGCTTGCTTATTTGCAAGAAAGCTCAAAAAAGGAGATTTCTGACAATTTATGGTGACATAATTTATTGTGGCACAATCTTTATTCATGACAGTCTAGGTGTTTTTTTTAAGCATTCATTCATTGGCCTTTTAAAACCTACAGGGCTTACTATCAGAAACAATTGGCTTATGGAATATTTTATTGCCAGAAAATCCTACAAAGCGCAGTCAGAGATCTACAGAGTTCAATCCTATACATATCTGCTCAGAAGTAAGCTGAACTGAGTTCAACAGGAGCATATGGGATTGTAGATGCATATGGAATTGTGGTCTGCATGGTTATTTTTATTACT